>NC_089491.1:36067164-36344664 GCF_036850765.1 Saccopteryx bilineata
TGAGAGAGCCATGAACACCACATATTTTAAAATGTAATTCCATGAGAGTCATACAACAACCAGTGTATGTTAGGCATTATCCAATAAAAATTTGGTGTTGTCCCGGAGGACAGCTGTGATTGGCTCCAGCCACCCACAACCATGAACATGAGCAGTAGGAAATAAATGGATTGTAATACATGAGAATGTTTTATACGTTATTATTTTTTTTATTAAAGATTTGTCTATGAGCCAGATGCAGCCATCAAAAGAGCCACATTTGGCTCACGAGCCATAGGTTCCCAACCCCTGCCCTAGAATATGTGTAAAGAGGCAGTTCACAAGGACGAGCTCCTAGCAAGTATGACAGCTTCATTTCAAACACTCTAGAGCAGTGGGAGTCAACCTGGTCCCTACCGCCCACTAGTGGGCGTTCCAGCTTTCATGGTGGGCAGTAGTGGAGCAACCAAAGTATAAATAAAAAGATAGATTTAACTATAGTAAGTTGTTTTATAAAGATTTATTCTGCCAAACTTAGCGAAAATCCAACATAAAGTACTTGGTAAGTAATTATTATGATATGCTTTGACTTGCTGTAACTCTGCTTTATAAATTTTATAAAGTAAAGTTACTTCCTTACTTTATACATCACCATTACTGTGGAACCAGTGAGCAGTTAGAAAATTTTACTACTAATAGAAATACAAAAGTGGGCGGTAGGTATAAAAAGGTTGACTACCCCTGCTCAACAGTGTTTCGTTCTACAGTGGACTAATGCAGGTGCCCTCTGTTACAGAAAGGAGTGTTTCAGAGGGAAAAAATCAGACCTGTGAGGGAGGATGATGGCTGCTTTCAATTCTATGGAGGCCCATGTGGTACAAAACGAATTAGGTTTGCTTCATGTCCCTCACAGGGCAGAGCCACAACCAACGAGAAGAGGTGGGTGGGAAACAGAGCTGGAATCAAGGGAAGGAAGAACTTTAGGAGTTAAGTCAGATTTCCACATTCTATTCCAGGGCCTGTGCCTTGATGGGGCACATAGAAAAGGTAATATTATGCCTCTTGAGCTTGGAGCTCACACACCAATAGTAGGGTTCCTGCTCTTCTGTACTGGCAAGGGTGGTGGTACCTGACTTTACAACCAATGAGAGTAAAACGGGCCCCATAAAATGTTGTGTTGGTAGATCCAACACAGTATTATCTATAGAGAGCAGCAATTTGATTGCTATCCAGTTTTACCCAAACCTAAGTCCCCAAGAAGCCTTAACTCTCTATTTCCTTGCCTTATACATCCAATACTAATTTTATCAACTCTACCCCTAAAATATGCCTTGCACTCATTCTCTTTTCCATCACACTTCCATTACTCTGATAAAAGTCCTCAGTAGTGCTTACCTGATGCTCTAGAACTATTTTCTTTCTTTCTTTTTTTTTTTTTTTCATTTTTCCAAAGCTGGAAACGGGGAGGCAGTCAGACTCCCGCATGCGCCTGACCAGGATCCACCCGGCATGCCAGGGGGCGATGCTCTACCCCTCTGGGGCATCGCTCTGTTGCATCCAGAGCCATTCTAGCACCTGAGGCAGAGGCCACAGAGCCATCCTCAGCGCCCGGGCCATCTCTGCTCCAATGGAGCCTTGGCTGCGGGAGGGGAAGAGAGAGACAGAGAGGAAGGAGAGGGGGAGGGGTGGAGAAGCAGATGGGCGCTTCTCCTGTGTGCCCTGGCTGAGAATTGAACCTGGGACCCCTGCACACCAGGCCGATGCTCTACCGCTGAGCCAATGGGCCAGGGCTTAGAACTATTTCTTAATTGGTTTCCCCACCTCCCATCTCGCCTGCACTAACCTATCTACAATACATGCTGCTGCTAGAGTGCCTCTCAAAACACACTTCTAATTGTATCCGTCCCCTGCCCCAAACCTTTTCGTACCTCACTTATTAATCACATTCATTTATTCAATATAGACTGATTACCAACTATATGTGCTGAGATAAAAAATGTCAAATAAAGCAGATATTGTTCTGATCTTATGATGCTTATAGTTTGTTGTGCACTGAATTATCTGGCACTGGGTGACCCTTCACACTATGGCCCAGCTCACCATTCTGATCTTCTCATGCCTCAGGCTCTAGGTAGTATAAACCACTCAGGTGACTTGAAAGTGGCCCACACATTCCAGTCTCCCTGGTCATGTCAATGCTGGCCTATCTACTTAGAATCTGCCTCTCTCTCTGTTTCACGTGTTTAAATCTCATCTATCTTTCGAGGTCAGAGCTAATACCACATTTTCCATGAAGTCCTTCTTGATTCTACCATGCCTCTCCCAACCACAGTGGATATAGTCTCCTCCTACCCTGGCCCCCACAGGTCTTTATCATACCAAGGTATGATACTGGTGCTTAAGGTGTTCACCTGTGAAGGCTACAGGCATCATACCTCCTAGGACCAGGGCTCTGGAGAGTCAGAGTCCGTAACAGGTGAACTGGGCCAGATACCTGTGCTTTTTAGACTCCTTGTTTGGTTTATTCCGCTCCCTCTCCTTCCATGTGTGGACAGAGCTCCAAATGGTATCCAAGGAAGCTCACAGAGGCAGCATTGCCTGGAAACAAATGGAAAGAAGGCCTAAAGCTGAGAAAGTAAGTGGGTAGCAGGACAACAGGTATAGTGATTCTAAGGCTAGGTCATAAAAAAGCAGCAGACCTTCTGCCTGATTCTCTCTCTTAGGACATTTGTCCATGGAAATTTGCCACCATGCTGTGAGAAATCTTCAGGCCATATGAAGAGGTATCAAGGTCCTTAGTCCTCCAGCCCTAGTTGAACCATCCAGCTGATGTCAAGGAGACCAGGACAGATAGTTCCCTTGACCTTCTCTCACGCCATCTGCACTGTTAGTGGTGCTGTCCTGGCTCTGGGTCTGGGAATGGGTTATGATGGTGGTGATGACCATCACGTGAGTTGTAGAAAGTGGTTCCTTATACAATATCTCTACACAGCCACCTTGTGAGGCAGGCAAAGCAGATGGACAATATGCATTCATATTTGAGGGGGGGGGTACTTTACATGCAGGTTAAATCCCCTTGTTCTATAAATGTGGAAACAGGCTCCATGCATTTAACAAACATTCCCAAAATCTCCAAGTGAGCTAGAGGAAGAGCAAAGCCTAGCACTTAGGTTTCTAGGTTGTCTCTCAGGACAGTGCTCACTTCATCAGCTTTCCCCATGTGAACTCTAGGGCAGGCTGCCTGAGGTAGGTTTCCATGAGCCAGCTATAGACTTTGTGAAATTCCAGTTAAGTGCAGCTAGATTGATTTTTAAGAAGTAAATTATAATAAGGTCAGACATGAAAAAAAAATTTAAGTAATAGTTTTAAGGATATGTCCAAGGGGCAGTATGAACTTAGCCCAACCACCCAGCTTGGGCTTCAGTTTGTCCATCCGTGAAATGAAAAAATTTGAGAGGTCCCTCTGGGCCTTGCAGTTCTGTCTATAATTCTGCGTGCTTGTACCTATACCACCCATCCCTATCCACAGACAGATTGCTGTATTGTTCTAACACTGCCACATTCCTGAAACACTTGAACAATACTACTGTAATAATCTGCATCCAAGTTATGCAAAGAATCTCTTGCATCAAAAAAAATTTTATAACAAAACGCTGTAGGAGATGGAGAGGGAGGATATAGGACATTATTTTTCCTAGAGCCAGATGGAGAGCTTTGCTCAATTATTCACTGTTCTATTAGATTTTGACAGCATAAAAATGAGTTTTAGAAAGGTAACACAGAATTTTAATTAAGGAAAAGTGTTTACTTCTTTGTCTTTAAGTTATTAAGAAAGCAGAGAGATAAAAGTATTTTTGATTATACTTAGAATTCTTAAACTGCCTTAGGTGTTACCTAATTCAATGGCCTGCTTTTTCAGATGAGGTCTAAAGAGGAAAAGTGAGGCAGCAACTGCTCATTGCTTACTCAGAATGCATTCTGCAACTTTTTAGGAGCAGAAGCTTGGTATTGTGTCTAACTGAAACTTTACATTTTCTAACTTGCCCTGATTCAGTTAAAGCCGCCCACTGGGATTTAAGAAGTCATGGGGCCTCACCTGTGGTGGTGCAGTGGATAAAATGTCAGCCTGGAATGCTGAGGGCACCAGCCAGTTCAAAACTCTGGGCTTGCCTGGTCAAGGCATATATGGGAGTTGATGCTTCCTGCTTCCCCGCATTCTCTCTCTCTCTTTCTCTTTCTCTCCTCTCTAAAATGAATAAATAAATAAAAATTTTTAAAGAAAATTACTTTTAAAAAAACATCATGGGAATTCCTGGCCAGATTGCTCCATTGGTTAGAGCATTGTCCTGAAGCACAGCGGTTACTGGTTCAATCCCCTTTCAGGGCACATATAGGAACTGATTGGTATTCCTGTATCTCTCTCTCTCTCTCTCAAATCAATAAAATAAACATTTTTTTAAAAAGTCATCCTTGGCCAGTTGGAACAGTGGATAGAGGGTCGGCCTTGTGTATGGATGTCTCAGGTTCAATGCCTAGTGAGGGCACACATGAGAAGCGACCATCTGCTTCTCTCCCCCTCCCCCTCCCCCTTCTCTCTCTCTTCCCCTCCTGCAGCCAGTAGCTCAATTGGTTCAAGCATCGGCCCCAGGTGCTGAAGATAGCTTGGCTAGTCTTAGACAGGGGTTGCCTGGTGGATCCCAGTTGGGGCACATGCTGGAGTTTGTCTCACTATCTTCCCTTCTCTCACTTAAAAATAATAATGATAATTTTTTTTTTTTAATCATGGGAAGAGATTCTCAAGAAAGCTAATGGAGTGCTCCCTTCTGTCCTTCCCCTTTCTTTCTTCCTGTTGCTTCTCTAGCAGCTATTGGGACCATGAGGTGATGTTGAAGATGGAAAACTATGCTAAAGACTGTGGAACAAAAAGATAAATGCAGTCTGTACCTATAAGAAGTAAAAAATATAGGATATAATGGCTAGGGTAGCCACTAAAATAATAGTAAAAGAATGTGTAATTAAGAAGCTCAAAGAGGGGAAAATGGAATAATAAGCAACATTCAGATGATGGTTGGTTGAGCTTGATACTTGAAACTTGTATGGTTTTTTGATCCCATGTCACCCCAATAATTTCAATTAAAAATAGTTGATTAATTTGAAATAAGGCAAACAATAATTAGAAAAAGAATATAAAACAGGTGAGACAAATGGAAAATAAATATGAAGATGGTGGCAATAGACTTAAATAAATGACAAGCATGAATAGTTGCTAGAGCCCCAGCTATCATATCCCCACACTGGCCCAAGATGGGACAATCTGAGTCTCAATAAAAACAATGAAGCATAGGCCTGGCGTGCAGGAGTCCCGGGTTTGATTCCTGGCCAGGGCACACAGGAGAAGTGCCCGTCTGCTTCTCCACCTCTCCCCCTCTCCTTCCTCTCTCTCTCTCTCTTCCCCTCTGCAGCCAAGGCTCCATTGGAGCAAAGTTGGCCTGGGCTCTGAGGATGGCTCTATGGCCTCTGCCTGAGGCGCTAGAATGGCTCTGGTTGCAACAGAGCAATGCCCCAGATGGGCAGAGCATCGCCCCCTGGTGGGCATGCCGGATGGATTCTGGTCGGGTGCATGTGGGAGTCTGTCTGACTGCCTCCCCGTTTCCAACTTCAGAAGAATACCAAAAAAAAAAAAAAACACCAATGAGAGCACTGGATTAAAATTCATCCAAGGTCCTGGCCAGTTGGCTCAACAGTGAAGTGTTGGCCTGGGGTGTGAAAGTCCCAGTTTGATTCCCAGTCAGGGCACACAGGAGAAGAGATCATCTGTTTCTCCACTTCTCTTTCTTCTCTCTCTTTCTCCCACAGCCATGGCTCATTTGAGCAAGTTGGCCCTGGGCACTGAGGATGGCAACATAGTCTGGCCTCAGGTGCTAGTATAGCTTGGTTGCTGAGCAACAGAGCAATGGCCCCAGGTTGGTAGAACATTGCCCTCTAGTAGGTTTGCAGGGTGCATCTTGGTAGGGGCACATGTGGGAGTCTGTCTCTCTGCCTCTCCACCTCTCAATAATAATAATAATAATAATAATAAAAGAAACTCATCCAATATGTTTAAGTCCATGGATTTATAATAGTATATATTTAAAAAAAACCTATATGGTAACCTTTGGTGGGTGCTAGGGAAACAATTTATTATCTTGAAAGCTGGTCAATAAAGAGGAAGAATTCAAATATTTCTCCTACCTTTCCTACATGAACAGTACCCAGTTGTGTGTTTTTGAACATTGAACAACTGACTCTCTTGGGGGGAAGCTTTGATTTGCATCATTTGCCAATTTCCATGGTATAAATTTCAAGCTGCCAATATGACATCAGTGAACATGGGGTTGGGAAGAGATGTGAGTGATTGTTTCTCATGAACTGGCTGGCTATATCTCTGAGTAAAAAAAAATGTAATGAAAGGAGACCTCTCTATCAAAAGTATTTCCACTTATAAGTGAATAAGAAATGACAGAATTAGAACATCACTATTTTGTGAATTAGAGGATCTTGGCACTGAGCACCCACAGCTGCCAACATCGTACTAGAAGACATAACCAAACATTATATCCCCTCTGATGAAAGAATGCCACACCACTAGCGTTTTGACAGTGGGATCAAACCCAAGTCTATAGAGACTCTGTAGCCAGCTGCCAGATGATACAAAGAATAGGGAGATAGGCTGAACTGCACCATGCGTGTGCAAGAAGCAAATCCAGGCTGTGGGAAACTCAACAAGTTAAATAAATCAAATGGTACAGAGTCTTCAACAGATAAATTATAAGAAAAAGATAGGAATGAAAGGGTGGCTGGGAGATTAAAAGAGATTTAAATGACATAACATTTTAAATGAGCAAGATTAAAATATAGTGTCTAGTGATAAAGAGTTGGGTGATAAAATAAAGAATTGCAAGGAAATAATCATTCTAAAGTCAGGAGAGTAATTACTTTGAGAGAAATAGAGTTGAGATTGCACATGAAAGAGCCCCTTGGTTGGCTTGCAGACCTAGGTTACAAAAATTCTTTTCATACAACCCTTATAAGAACTCATTAAAAAACACATTTGTTTATAGTTTTCTGTTTCTACGTATGATTCTGTGTTTAAAAAGGTTAAAACAAAAGGCAGACAAAAACAGTACATACTAATGATTTCATTTAACAAAGTTTATAAACAGACAATACTAATCTGTGTGTTAGAGGTCAAGACAGTAGTGACCCTTGGGTAGGACTAGTGTCTGGAAGGAGACACAAGAGGGATTTGGGGTAACATCACGTTTTTTGTTTTTGTTTTTAATCTGGTTGTTGGTCGCATGGGTGAGTGAGTGCACTTTATGAAAATACATGAAAGGAAATTAATCCATTATGCGTTAATGCCACTGTTATTTTGGATTTTCTGTTATTTGCAGCTGAACTTAATCCAAAGTTCCATAATGAGTTAATTGCTGAGTGTCCTCTCTCCACCACCATCATTGTCATGCTGCCTGCCATGTGGGACCTTAATGACTGAGCACCGCCACCCACCTCTCCAGAAAGCAAAGGGCCCCGTGCACCAAGCCTCCCACTGCCACTGAGAGCCACCCAGTCATTCCATGAGTACTTATTGAGCCCCAACTTCTAGAGTCACAGAGATGAGTCACATAGTTGCCATTCTCATGGACTCAGGAGTTCGTATAAAGAAATGTAAAATTTGCAAAACTATTTTAAATGGTGTTGTTCAAAGACCTTGATATTAAGGTTCACATTATATGTCCCCACCATGTCCCCATCCCTGCCCTGAGAATTTTTAAATTAAAAAAAAAAAAAGGCATTAGCGTGCGGAGGACCCGGGTTCGATTCCCGGCCAGGGCACACAGGAGAAGCGCCCATTTGCTTCTCCACCCCTCCGCCGCACTTTCCTCTCTGTCTCTCTCTTCCCCTCCCACAGCCAAGGCTCCATTGGAGCAAAGATGGCCCGGGCGCTGGGGATGGCTCTGTGGCCTCTGCCTCAGGCGCTAGAGTGGCTCTGGTCACAATATGGCGATGCCCAGGATGGGCAGAGCATCGCCCCCTGGTGGGCAGAGCGTCGCCCCATGGTGGGCGTGCCGGGTGGATCCCGGTCGGGCACATGCGGGAGTCTGTCTGTCTCTCCCTGTTTCCAGCTTCAGGGAAAAAAAAAAAAAAAAAGGCACTAAACTAGAAACTAAATATAAAGAAGTCTAACAAAGTTCTGATTTTTCCTGAGAACCACTTTAATGTTTTTTTGGGAAACATCAGATGTAATTTTATTTTTTTCCATACAAAGATAATGTTGGTGAGTGGCTCTGCCTTGCTAGTGCCCTGGGAATGTGCTTATTGTGCCTATAAGGGACTGTCTGGCCCCGTGACTCAGCCCACTTTGTGTAGAGCAATCCTACAACAGTCCACGGTCAAGCATCTGTAAATTGGTGGCTTAAAGCACAGCACCAATATCTGCCTCAGTTTCCTGCATCTGCTTTGCATGTGCTGCAATTACTTCATTTAGAGAAACATGGAATGATGAGTCCAGCGGGCCTCAAACTTGAGCATGCCTCAGAATCACCTGGAGGGCTGGGTAAAAGACAAACTGCTGGACCCCACCCCAGAGTCTCTGATGCAGGAGGAATTTGCATTTCTAGCAAGTTCCCAGATGCTGCTGATGTTGCTGGTTCAGTGACCACACGTATAGAACCACCAACCAAGTCTAAACTAGTCATTTTATGGACAAGAAACTGGAGCACCGAGAAGGGAAGGGGCCTGCCAAAGATCACATACTGTGATTATGGTAAAGCCGGGCCTGGACCTAGGTCCCTTCTCCTCATTGTGCTATACCACATGGCCTTCTCTCCAGAAGCAACATTACTTGCCAACTCAGAGAAGGGAAATATAAATCTGATAATTTTATATTTAAATTTATTTTATATTTCACTTTCATATTTAAATTTCAAATATAGTTGCTAATAATCAAATGAGACTCCTTGGGCCATTAGGTTTATTAGTGAAACAAACCCATCCAATCTAAGCTATAATTTCTGTCTGCTTTCAAAACTTGATTTCTCCTTCCTCACTCTTTCTGTTTATCCCTTTACTGTCTCCCTACATTCTTCAGAGCAATTTGCAGGAAGATTTCCCCAAAGACTAAATGTTTACAAGTTCTCTTTTGTCTTGAGTCCAAGTGTCTCCTTCACATTTTCCAGTAAAACTCCATCATGCTGACGCCCCATCCATTATCACAGAAGCAGAAGGAAGTCAGGTAGGACTGGAAACGTGGATGCACCCAACCTGGCAACAAGAAACATTACCAAATGCATTCTGTGACTCCCCAGTTCACAGCAATTGGGTGAAAAGACATACATAATCAAAGGCGTGTTAGACTGGGAATTATTTTCTTTGTTTAACAAAGATTTTCTTAAGTGTCTACTCCTTGCAAAAGAACATACCTAATTAGTAATTGGGGTCTGCCAGGAGAGGCTTTTCTTTTTTGTTGGGGCCTTATCCTGATTTTTAACCGTACCATTTTATGTCACAATCCCATCCCTGATCCCCTAATACACATCTTAGACGGTGTTCAGGGACTTAATAATAAATGTATGTAGAGTTGCACTGAGTTTAAGCCTCGTTGGAGCCTGCTAATCACTCTTAGGAACCTCCCATTTTCCCCATTATTTTGGAACCAGAACAGGCTATACTTTTCCCAACCAAAATCTGGCAACTTTATCATACTAACTAAGTACATATATTCCTTCATCCAGTATCCCAAAACTAAAAAGAATAGGAGTAACCCACTTTGGGGGAAGGCATGATGAAATAAAATTGGGTTGTTTAAAATGGAAGCCCAACATTGACTGGAAAGAAAGGAGAGGGCCCCATGTCTTAAAACTCCTGTGGACAGTGATGTGGGAAGATGCCAGAGATATAAAGAGTAAGAAATAAAACTTTGTCAGGAGAGTTCGTTTTTCAGTTGAAGAAGGTAGAGAAGAAAAACTGAAAAGAGGGGGAGCAAAGAGGTCCCTTGGAGATTGAACGTGGCCCTTGAGCTGGAAGGGAGAAAGCCAGAGAAGTTCCATAACTCGGAGAACTGAGGTGGGGAAACTGGACTGGAATACTGATGGCCTTGGAGACTGCAGTTACAAACTGGAGTGGAAAGAATGGAGAGTGAGAGAATTTTGCTTCTTTGGGACTATCAGAGTTGAAATAAACAGCTCCAGGCAAAAGGAAAAGTGCGTTAGGAACAGTGGCCGGGAGGGTGTAGGAACTGGCCGTGACTGTCGAAGCCCAATTACCCCAGCATCTCGGTTACACCAAAGGGAACGAAGACAAACTTAGTCACCTCTCTGCGTATGATGTTACTCTCTAGATCTTCACATTCTTCAGCAAAGCAATATCTGTAGTATTCTAAACCAGCGCTTCTCAAACTTCAAAGAGCTCACAAATCTCCCTAGGGGCGTGGCTAACACAGATTTCAGCCTTCCTGCCCCGCCCCCATTCTGATTCAGTAGGTCTGTGGGCAAGGCTCCTAATTTGTATTTTTGACGAGTTCCAAAGGGATGCTGCTGCTCATCTGCAGACCACACTTGGAGTAGCACTGCTCAGGCAGCCAACCTGATAGGGGAGGAGCACTCTAGGCCTGGAGGGGCAGAGCTGTGGACACAAGGTGTCCTCTGGGGAGACTACCCCCTCACTCCCTAACATATAGCCACAGAGTGAAACCCCACAATGCCTCCCACCCCTGCTATCTTATCTCTATGCTCCACACCTACAGTTCCTTTAAGCCAGGGGTCCCCAAACTACCGCCCAGGGCCGCATTCGGCCCCCTGAGGCCATTTATCCGGCCCACGGCACTTCCGCGCTTCCGGAAGGGGCACCTCTTTCTTTGGTGGTCAATGAGAGGAGCACTGTATGTGGCAGCGCTGCAAAGCACAGCGTTGCTCACGTACAGTACTACTTCTAGTGACCCAGGACACTCGCCTCACGGCTCCAGAAGTGCGTCATATCACTTGTTAAGGCTAGCAGTGACAAATATGGAACAGGACATGGACCATCTCATTAGCCAAAAGCAGGCCCATAGTTCCCATTGAAATACTGGTCAGTTTGTTGATTTAAATTTACTTGTTCTTTATTTTAAATATTGTATTTGTTCCCGTTTTGTTTTTTTACTTTAAAATAAGATATGCGCAGTGTGCATAGGGATTTGTTCATAGTTTTTTTATAGTCCCGCCCTACAACGGTCTGAGGGACAGTGAACTGGACCCCTGTGTAAAAAGTTTGGGGACCCCTGCTTTAAGCTGTTTGCATGTTTTCTCCAGGTCCTTTGGCTTAGGAAGCAATTATATCCACAGACCCTGGGACAGGGGACAGCAGACTGCCTAAGCATTAAGGAACGGCCCAGGGTTCAGGAGAGATTTCTTCATGCTGATGTCTGGGACTAGAAAATAGGGGGACCTCCTGAGAATGTGAGAGATTCCCTTTGCTTGCTGCAGCTAGCAATATGCAGAACTTTCCTCAAATGACTTTCCAGCAGGAAGTTCTCTGCCTGCATTTCATCTAAATATTTCAGCAAAATCAGAGATGTGAATGCAAAATTGTAATAAGTATTAGAGATGGAACCAACCTAGTATCTCATTTAGGGCCTCTCCCAAAGGGCCAGACTAAGAAAGGCAATTATAAGAGCTGAGTCTCCCACACATGGGACTTAGAGATTTCATACAGCTTGGAGGCGCTTTTCATCTCTCAAACTGCTACCTCCTCCAGATTACAGCGTTTGCAGCAATTTCAAGCTCAAAATGGAAACTAGTAAATGCAGGTAAGGAATCCCACTTCTAGACCTGGGATACTTGGTCAAACAGTGTCTCACTCTAAGAACATATGAAAGAGCTTTCCCTTCATAAAGTTTAATTATTTTCATTCTGAATGGTTTTAAGTTTTTCCTGAAGGGTTATTAGAGGGCTGAAATATGTTTGTTTGTTTGTATTTTTCTGAAGTGAGAAGTGGGAAGGCAGAGAGACAGACTCCCACATGCGCCTAACCAGGATCCACTCGGCAAACCCACTACGAGGCAATGCTCTGCCCATCTGGGGCATTACTCCGTTGCAACAGGAGCCATTCTAGCACCTAAGGCAGAGGCCATGGAGCCATTCTCAGCATCTGGGACCAACTTTGCTCCAATGGAGCCTTGGTTGCAGGAGGGGAAGAGAGAGATAGAGAGGAAGAAGAGGGGGAAGGGTGGAGAAGCAGATGAGCACTTCTTCTGTGTGCTCTGGCCGGGAAGCGAACCTGGGACTTCCACACACGGGGCTGATGCTCTACCACTGAGCCAATCGGCCAGGGCTAGAGGCCTGAAATATGTCAGAGAAGATAAAATGTCTCACAGTAACAAAGCTGCTTGGAAGAGATCGTGCATGAATCAAGGGGGAAAGGGTGTATGTGTTCAAAATTCAAGTTAATTCAATGCCACAAACATGGACTGACAATCCCCTGGTCCAGACACTGCTGGTGGGGGTGCAGAGCACACACACTAAAAAGGCACAATCCCAGACGACAGTAACAATCCTTCACATCTTTCTAGTGATTAATGCTAAAAATTAATCTAAAGTACAGTTTAACAACTGTTACCTCACTTTATTTTCAGAATTACCTTACAGAGTAAGACACAGCAGGAACTAATATCATTGTCCTACAGACAAACCGAAATTCAACAGTTAAATCATGTGCCCAAGCCTGGCCCTTGCTTTTCATTACTTAGCTTTCACTGCTAGCTTTTATTGTCAAGTGCATGATAATGATCATATTGGCATCAGGTTTCATGGTGACACCCTCTGTTTGAAATCCCTAGGATTTAAGAAGCTCCAAGACACTAACTGCCATTGAACATACGGCACAATTTGGCACTGTATTTGGTTATTCACCATTATTCCCCCACATATATTTCTGCCCATGTTTCCCCCTGAGGGGCCCGCCCCTGTGACTGCACTACCTAGTCCCCTTTCAGTTGAGTGTGGCCTATGAAAGGACCCAGCAGGGCCGCAACAGAGAGGTAAGGGTCTTCCTTTCCTGCTCCCTTGACTGTCCCTCCTAGACCACAGGTCCTCCCTCCATGGCTCCAGCTCTCTCTCTGGAAACTGGTAATGCTATTTCCTCTCCTTACCCCTTCAGGTTACTAACAGCTTCCCACTCGTGCTACTCTGGGGGTGCCTCACCGCCCTTTGTTGGTTCCCTTAACCCCACCCCCACATATAGTGTCACGTCAGTTAGATTGTTTCCCGCCTACAGCCCAAGCCACACAAACCTCTCTCCCACACAGCCCTAACCAGTCAAAATAAATCTAATACCCAGAGGAACACAGCCAGCCTAAAACATCCACAGTCACAACCTCATTGATTTTTCCCTTTTAATAATTAATGTTTGTGTCTCCAGTGCTTATTTGCCACAATCCTACCTTGGGCCCTTCTTTATCTTTGGCCTGAACTTGCGTGATGGTTTCCTAAGTGGACTCCCGTCTTTAAAGCCTCCCACCTCCAATCAGTTCTATCCCCAGCCTGCTACTGGATTAAGTTTTCTGGCGCATGATTCTGATCATATCATTCCTGCGATGGCTGACAAGTGACTACAGCAGAAAGTTCAAGGTCCTTAGCCCGGCATGCGGGGCTCTTGCCTGTGTGCTCAGCCTTACCTACAACTCCCCTATGTGTGTCTGTACTCTCCACCCCTCTGTCCCTCACCAAAAAGTAAGAATCTTCATTTTGCTTACATCATTCCCTTAGCCTGGAAAGGTCTCCACTTAGAAACTGTGCACAGACTTGAAGATCCAGCCCAAACCTTGCCTCTGGCCTGAAGATTTCGTTTCCTTACAGAGATAAATAACCACTTTCTCTTTGAAACTCTCGTGGGTCTTTTTGTTGGGGGAGGGGGGCAACTAGCATGTTGAACCTCTCAGTATAGTTATCTGTGTCCATCCTCTCCAACACCCCATTCAAAGCATCTTTCCCAACCAAAGGCTGTCCGGTTTGTCCTTGGACCCCAACAATGAGCACAAGACACAGCACGGAGTAGGTCTCAGCAAGTACATGCTGGATGAGTGAATATATGAGTCAATTCAATTTAACATCCCCTCAGGACCTAACACTGTGTCTGCTGTATGGTTTGACTTGAAAATAATTTGACTGATCAACTGAACAAGCTGGATAATGTATGTAAATGTTATATATGAGATGCCGCACATTAACATATTTGTATACTTGTGTATTGTGTAAAACTGTCCCTTAATATGAATGTATTTTATCATTTGTCATTTTTAAAAAGATATCTTTTAAGGCAGTGGTCCCCAACCTTTTTTGAGCCACAGACCGGTTTAATGTCAGAAAATATTTTCACGGACCGGCCTTTAGGGTGGGACGGATAAATGTATCACGTGACCGAGACAAGCGTCAAGAGTGAGTTTTAGATGAATGTAACAGAGGGAATCTGGTCATTTTTAAAAAATAAAACATTGTTCAGACTTAAATATAAATAAAACGGAAATAAAGTAAGTTATTTATTCTTTCTCTGCGGACCAGTACCAAATGGCCCACTGACCGGTACTGGTCCGCTGCCTGGGAGTTGGGAACCACATACATAAGCATCTTTAAAAACACACACACAAACAACTAAATGTGCTAAACCTGAACAAGGTCCTAGAAGAGGTTTCTGTAGAGCACTGGATGCGTGCAGCCTTGAAATGCTCCACTTCTCATTTCCTATCAGCCAGCCCCATCCAATTTTGTTTAATGAGTCTACTGCAATGTATTTATTTTGGGGTGATTAAATTTAGAGAGACATTCATCTAACACACAATTGCTGCCACAAGCTGAATGGCTGAATCATAGCAGGGAGGATGGCACTAATCTGAGGACAGCTGTTGTTTTATCATTTCTAACACACAGACAAGCTCAGACCAGGCAGGGGTTTTAGCCTCAGTTGCGAGATGGGACTGGGAGGCTCTGAAGTAGAAATGCTTCTGGACAGGTGGAGCAGACCAGGAGAAAGAAGAAATGCCCCAGGGGGACTAAACCTTTGATTTTAGAACTATGTTTGTCTGATGCATCGGAGTTGCTTCTGGCCCTTTGGGGTGTTCAAGAAATTCCAGTTATAAGGAGATAATTTGATAAGGACAGCAGAGGCATCTGTGTGAATAATTAACCTTTTAAGAACTTACAAGTCTGTTGTGGGTAGTTGCAGCTATTAAAAAACTATGATAACCATATGCGCGCACATTGACATGGCACTGTTATAATTTACAACAGGATTTCACACTCACCATCTCAGGCAAGTTAGGCTAAGGTGTGGTATGCACCTGGGCAGCCACCCAGGTGCCCAGCACTCTGGGGCATACCAAGTATGGTTTCCAGGGAACTGGGGAACCCCTTCCCAAAGAAATCTCCATTGACATACGCCTGCCCAAAATCCACCATGAAAGCATCACTTTTTTTTTAACTCAGCCACTTTTACTGTTAAAGCAAAAATGTCTGTGGAAATAGCCAACTCTGTAATTCATTTACACCTGAGTATGATGCATTCTCAGCACTTCCTCAGCAGAACAGCTGGCTAAGGTTTTAAGCAGGTCGTGTAAGTAGTAAGAGAATAAAAGGAGGTTAGGGGCCTAACAAATAGACATTGCTAACACTTCTTCCTCATTTGCAAAGGCTTTTGGGCCACGACTGGTTTAATGTCAGAAAATATTTTCACAGGCCGGTCTCTAGGGTGGGATGGATAAAACAGGAAACACACAGAGTGGTGTTAATTCGACATAGGATCTTAATAAAGCTAAGAGCTACAGAATAACCTGCCGCCTTCAACTACATACCTTCTGAAGGTAATAAAATGTTATAAGAACTCAATTTTTAAGAGGTGGAAGTTTGAAGTCTGTCCGGTGGTGGTGCAGTGAATAAAGCATCGACTTGGAATGCTGAGTTTACTGGTTTGAAACCCTGGGCTTGCCTGGTCAAGGCACATATGGGAGTTGATACTTACTGCTCCACCCCCTTCTCTCTTCCTTCTCTTTCTTTCTCTCTCTCCTCTCTAAAATTAAGATCTTTAAAAATAAAAAATGAGAAGTGGAAGTTTGAATCACAGTGCATCTTAATGTCAATAATACTCATTCATTTACCCATCTGTTGATGCATTCATTCTGTAACCAGTAAGATGATCAACCAAAACTCATGGAATATAATAAAAATCTCCTATTGTCCTTTAAACTAATTAAGGGTGCAATGGGAAGAGGTCTTCCTCTGCCACTAGGTATAAACTTAAGCATGCCCTGGGGCTTTGGTGGTCATTCCTGAGTACATAGCTGAATGTCCGACCTTCACTTTAAGTCTGCAAACACAGTTTCAATTCAGTAAATTAAAATATCCGCATCCATGTAGAAAGAGAAACTGCTAACCTCTTTTGGGAGGCTTTGAGCAAGTGGGAAATCAGGGTGTTAATCTTCTCTTCCCTTCATTATACTCTGATCTTGCTCAATGGGGTTTCTGGGCCTCCTAGAGTGAGAGGAGGAGAGAGGAGGAGAGGGGAGGTGGGCAAACTGTGCTCGTTTGATTGGGACCCTGGTAAGAGGATGTCACACTCTCTAGGCCTAGCAGTTGTCTAAAACTGACTTTCTCTTCTGTGGTATTTTAAGTTCCTCAGGGACCTGCCCCTCCCCCAGCCCGGCGGTCTCTCACTTGAGGACCCCTTAACCTGAGCAAAAACATTCTAGTTCAGCAGGAGCTTCCACCCCACGCCCTAGAAATCTCTGCAGCCCTCGTCTAGCTTCTCCTCAACTGGGGAGCGAAGCACCCCCTGGTAAATGGATGTAAGGTGCTCCCCACATTGGCTCTCCCCTGCTGATGCCCATATCTGCTCCTTGGAGCATTCTTTGCCTGAACAAATTCTGGGAGTGTTGGCCAGTCCGGAAGCAGCAGCCAGCCACCTTCTTTGCTCTGCTGCCAAAGCATTAGCCAGCCCTGCTCTTTTCCCGTATTTTACTGGGCAAGACTCAGTCCCCAGGGTTCCCAAGTGCAGGAGACACAGCTCAAGCTCTGAGTAGTTCTGTTTTGGTGAGATGAGGTGGGCACCCACATCCCCCATCCAACTGCTCACACCCACAGGATTTCCCTCCAAAGAAATCCTCTCTAAAAGCCTCCAGCAGTGGTCTGAGAGTACAAGAGTCGTGTAACCACTCTTCTGCCAAATTCATTTTGTAGGTTCTTCTGGCCCATCTGTCTCACAACTTTGGGTATCTGATAGCTATCATGTCTTGATTCTCTATGGGAAGTTTCAGACTAACACTGTTACAATTCATTTATGTATTTGATGAGCAATTATTGAAGGTCTACCCTTGTGTGGCTCTTTCTTGTTCCCTACTTCCTTTCTGTTCCTCATTTATTATTCCACTCTTCACCTTCCTGCTATGAAATATTACGATGAAGAATGAATCATTCCCTCTCTTTCTCCCTTCCTCCCTCTCCACAAATCCCCAGCTGTTATTGTGGATGTATGTGAGAAAACATTTTCACTTTCTGTACCAGAATGAATAACAAACAAACTGAGAAAATTAAAATTTTAAAATTACAATAAATAATGAAAATAGTGGATGTCGAATTATCTTATAAGCATAGTAATTTCTTTTAACCCAAAGCATGTTTTCTATTTGGACTTGGGTTCTTCAAAGTTCAAATCTGCAAAGTTCTTGTGAAGCTATTTGCAAACAGAGGCTCTTTAGAATGTTATAGTACAGAAGGTGCATTTTCATGTGTTCCTAGTACACAGGGTCTGGTGTAGTATGAAACAGGAGCCAGTAAGGGACTGAACTATTACTAAAGAGGCAATGTAACTGGGCCACACTTTCTGTAGCCTATAAATACAGACATATGAATGGAACAAAATTTAAAAAAAAAAAGAGTTTTAAAGGAATACCAAGTGCTCTAAAACTGCTCCCCCAGATGACTGGAACATCTAACAGGATTTCTGAATCTCATATAACAGCTATCTACTTTGTTGAGCTCTCAAATCCTTTCCCCAAATTAAAACAAATAATAATCATGGTGATTGATAGCTAACATTTACTTAGGACTTTATGCTGGACTCTGGACACAGTTTTTTATGGCACGAGTTATTCAATTCTCACAACAGTCTTATGAAGAAGACAGTGTTTATTCCCATTTTCTGGATGAGGAAAATGAGCCTCTGACTAAGGCACTTGTCTTAAGTGGTGTGCCTTGTAAGTGGCCAAACAGCTCCTCACACCTGGCTCCCCGGAAGGCTCCCTCCACTCCACTGCGGATGAAAGTGAGTAGTCCGCTCCTAATTTTGTCTACTTGTGTAGAAGGAAGGGTAAAGAACTTTCAGTCTCATCTGGAAGCCTTTGATTTCTTTTTTTTAAGCTACCTTAACTTTAAGTGGTCATTCAACTGGTCTTTGTGTTAGTGAAATCTCCAGCAATCACAATGACACTCTATCACGGACTAGTGCATTGCCAAGCACCTCCTCCTTATCTTCTGTTCAGGAATGTATCACTGCACCAATTCCCGAATGTGGGGGAAAGAGGAAGACAAAGGGATCTAGGAATACAGGGTGGTTGTTTTTCTTATTTACTCAGTGTTAACACCTACAAAAAACAGTGCAGACCGAGTGAGCACCTTCGTCATATCAAGCTAATCCACCAAGAAAGACAATATGGCAGGGTCCTCACCTGTGACACTGCCTCTTTGGATGCAGGTTCTCTGTAGCCATCACTATTTCTCATCTCTATATGAATAAGCCTTCCTTCCCTTCCCCACCCTTTTTTTTTTCTCCTCCCATAAAAATTTGTTAAGCACTCACTATGTGCCAAGTAGGTACAAGATTATAATAGGGATTAAGGCTTGGTCCCTGCCCTCCAGGATCTTCTAGTCTAGTAGATAAATCAGACATACAAGTATATAACTACAGTACTGGGTTGTGAATACCACCATGGGGGCGAGGGGGTTGGAACAGGAGGAACACATGCTGCCAAGGAGAAGAAATCAGGGAATGTTTACATGAAAAAAAAAGAGAAACCTTTCCAAGCCCTTCCTGTATTGAATATATTCAGCCCCAGTCCAAGCTGAATTCTATTCCACTGGCATTTTAGTTTGTATTAGTCATTTTGGGCGAGGTTTATCTCCTCCACTCCATTCAATATAATCACTCTGCGTGAAGACTATACTAACTATGCTGTGGGAGAGGGAAATAACAAACCAATCCCAGGACCGTTCCCCAGGGGAACTCGCAGGAGGAAAACTGTGACACAAGAGAAGATGAACCAAGTGCAATGGAGGAGAACATGGGGATCAATAATATTCCATTAAAGGAGGCCGACATCGTGGAATGCTTCAGGGAAGAAGTGGCATTGGACATGAGCCTTGAAAGCTGATCAAGATCTCTGTAATCAGAGGTGGATAGTGAAAGCATGCTATGCCTTCTCACAGATCTGGAGAAGCAGGAAGATAGGGAGAGAATGGAGGAAGCGTTGTGTGACGGAACTGCAGTACACCAATGAGGCTGGCAGGTAGGGAACACGGTAGAGAAGAGGAGAGTAACTAAAGAAAAACCTGGAAAGGCCTGACCAGGAGGTGGTGCTGTGGATAGAGCATTGGACTGGGATGTGGAGGACCCAAGTTCGAGACCCCGAGGTTGCCAGCTTGAGCGCGGGCTTATCTGGCTTAAGCAGAAAGCTCACCAGCTTGGACCCAAGGTCGCTGGCTTGAGCAAGGGGTTACTCCGTCTGTTGAAGGTCCATGGTCAAGGCACATATGAGAAAGAAATCAATGAACAACTAAGGTGTTGCAAGGAAAAACTGATGATTGATGCTTCTCATCTCTCTCCATTCCTGTCTATCTGTCCCTATCTATCCCTCTCTCTGACTCTCTCTCTCTCTGTCCCTGTAAAAAATAAAAAAGAAAAGAAAAAGAAAAACCTGGAAAGGTTCATTTGAACCAAGCCATGGGATCTTTAAATATTGGTAAGATATTTGCACTCAATACATAGGCAATGAAAAGCCATTCTGAATGAAGAATTCTGTGACCAAAGTTGTTTTGTATAGCTTGGGGCAGAGGAAAGATAAGAGAAAGGGAGAGCAGTTAGGAAGTGATTGCAACAGTCAGGTGAGAGGAACATAGGTGTTGGTGAAAAGTGGCAGCGGAGATGAAAAACACGCTTGATTCAGGGACTGGGTGTCACTCAATTGTGTCCCCATAATGTCTAGTACTTTTCCCTGCTCTGATTCCTTGAACTATATTAAATAGTTTCATAACTATTCCTTGAACTATATTAAAGATTCAATTTGAAAGATGAATTTGTCTTGCAGGTGTTTTGTCCTTTTTGTTTTAATCCTGTCACCTAAGTCATCTAATTTTAAATCTTAGAAAGTTCCTTTCCCACGGTGGTATTTATCTGGAATTTTATGTGACATCTTAGAGCAGCGGTTCTCAAACTTTTTGAAGTCGGGCGCATTTAAAATCCTACAAATAGCCTGACCAGGCGGTGGCACAGTGGATAGAACGTCGGACTGGGATGCAGAGGACCCAGGTTCGAGACCCCGAGGTTGCCAGCTTGAGCGTGGGCTCATCTGGTTTGAGCAAAGCTCACCAGCTTGGACCCAAGGTCGCTGGCTCGAGCAAGGGGTTACTCAGTCTGCTGAAGGCCCACTGTCAGGCACATATGAGAAAGCAATCAATGAACAACTAAGGTGTCTCAAGGAAAAACTGATGATTGATGCTTCTCATCTCTCTCTGTTCCTGTCTGTCTATCCCTCTCTCTGACTCTCTCCTGTAAAAAAAAAAAGTTTCTAAAATCCTACAAAAAATTGTAGGTACACTATATACAAATTTCTGAGAAATATGTTATAATAATTAAGTCAAATATTAAAGAAAAAATATAAAGTCCAAGCGTGCTTTTATGGTAATTAAATGAAATAAATATGACAAAATTAAATTTATTCTGATATTAAAAAACATTTTATGTTACATTTTTTGAGTTATGCTTTTTAAAATTTGTATAAAAGAGGGGTTAAAAAATTTTAAAAAATTTATCTTTATATATTAGATAGATAGATATATAGATAGATACATTCTTAGTAAGATTTAGTAAATTTGGCAGGTCCCAGTGCAAATTTGTTAAGTTTTTTTATTCTTGTGTTTATGAGAAACATGAGCCTGATGTGTCCTAGCCATTTCTTCAGTGTTTGGGCATATATTTGAAAGGCAAAATCTCATTTCCACGTCAATACATTGAAGAATTCCTCTCTTTTTACTCTTAATTGTGTTGAGTGCAGAAAATCCCTACCATACATATCATCTTATCTTTACACCAAACAAAGGATAGAAGAAACTTACCTCCAGTCTTTCTGGGGAACATGGGGTGTAGTGTAAACAATCCAGCACCACAGTTTAACAGCCTTTTGCAACCTAATCAGGCAAGTGAGTTGGGGAGTTGGGGAGTTGGGCAGACTGTCAGCTTACAGCCAATTCCCCACACCTCTGTCCCCCAAAAATCTAAACTCCAAAAACCCTGTTGGTTTTTTGGTCCCCAACAGGCACGTATTTCTCTGGAATACCTTAGGGCACACACTTTGAGAACCACTGCCTTAGAGCAATGGCACTTCATTCACAGCTCCTAACTAGCTCGTGCACCATTTTAAATGCTGAGCAGTTGTCCATATGAACAGACTTGGTTTCCTTTCTGAAATCAACTGAAGCTGGCCCACCCTTTTCTGCCAGTTCAGGCATCAGGGAGCCTGTTGAGCTCTGAAGCATGTAAAGAATGGGCTCTCTGAGAAGTCCTAAAGACCAGAGGGCTGCTGGGACTCACAATAAGGCAACACTCTAGTAAATCTGTAGTCACTTTAGGCTGGTGTTTCTAGGGGGAGGGGGAGGAGGGAACGGTAGCAAGAAAGTATAAGGCCCACCCATGGTATGACTCTAAAATTCTAGATGAGGTCTAATATTGGCATCAGTAGGGATCTGTTAAAATGGTTAAGATGATTCATTAAAATAGTTAATATGACCAATCAAGAAAGCAACCCACCTCAAGAGATGGCTTAGAATTATGGAATTAATGAGGGTACAGTGTCTCTCAAATCCAATGAAGGGATCAAACTTGACTAAGGTCAATGCCTCGATTTAATCAAAGGATAATAATGGGTAAGCTTATTGAGCATTTACTATGTGCCAGATACTTTTCTAATAAATATAATTATGTTAACATATTTAATACTCACAACAATCTTATCAGGATCCTCATTTTAAAAGAGAAAAAAGAGGCACAGAGAGGGTAAGACTTGCTCTATGTCACACAGCTGACAGGTGGTAGAGCCTGAATTTGAACCCAAGCAGTTTGGTTCTAGCATGTACTGAATATAACAGTCCTGCCTTTCTCTCATCTCTTGTTCTCATTATTCTGACCAGCAAGATGGGAAGACCAAAGAGGCTGAATTGTAGCATCTCCTTCTGAGACACAAATGTGTCAAGGGTCAGCATGGCACAATGGGAAAAGCTTGAGACCCATATGCAAACAGATGCACTTTAAAACCTCATTTCTATCATATTATTATCCAGTGGCCTTGGGCAAGTTATTTTATTTGAAGGGTTACAGTTTCTTGGGTATAGGATGGAGGCAATATAATCTTTAAGCTTATTATAAGCAAAATAATATACCTAAACCCAAGCTAGCATGGTGTGGGTGCTCAGTAATGGTCATTCTCCTAAGGGCTGCAGTCTATGTGAAGTCTGAGCAAGGAAGATGGGGTAAGAATGTGTCTTCATGCATCCAGCAGTGCTTAGAGGAAAGTGTTTTGATTCTTGAGGTAGCAATGGGATTTGGCATATCTATTGCTAACCAAACTCTGGTTCTGATAGTAGAATTCTCAATTCTGGATTTCCCTCTAAGCCTCAGCACCTGACTTCCGCGCTTGACCTTCAAGTGGATAAATTAAACAATAGTGTTGATTTTTCTTTTCAGTGTAGGTGGAATTTAAAAGAAAACTCTTCTCTTTTATGGTGTACAGCAGGATGTACTAGAAAGTGGCCTAGGGTCTGAGTGTTGTCTCTGCTTCTTTGTAACTGTGACCATGAGCAACTTCAACCCCCGCCCTCTTTACTTCACGATTTCTAAGAAAGATGGGATAAAATAGCAGAAGTAAATGTGTGCTTTAACTGCAAAGAAGCACACAAATGGAATGGAAAGCCTTCTCAGAGTGAGGTTTTATCTGGTTTGTGAAATTCTGACAACGTTGAATAAGATTGTTCTAAGCCACGTGGGACTTGGAGTGCACTAGAACCTGAGGCTGGAAAGTGCTGTTAGTGAGCGATCCTGAAAGAAATAGAAACAAAGTTGTTCTTTGAGAGTTAAACTAGGATGGCAACACATCATTGATTACAGCAGAGATTTGCTGTCACCTTAAAGAAAAAGAATGGTTCTCAGACTAGGAGAATTTGATGAAATCTGATTGAAAGAATTCATACAGCAAAAGAAGGAAAGCATCAGACAGAACAAGATTGACTAGCCAGGAAAATGCAAGGAAATCAGGTCAGACAAGCAAAACCTTGGCATTGCCCATCTAATACCAGCCAGGGCAGAGGGGCTCTGGTTAAAAAGGTGACCTAGGTAATTCTGGTGACAAGTATCTTCCTATTATAGAGGTCAGATGTTGCTAAACATCTTTTTAATGTTTTCCCCTTGTCCTAACTCTAAGCTTATCAAGCAATCTGATTTTAGTTTGGTTTTCCATGTAGATCTACCCACAGAAAATCAATACACAAGGCATTGGACTTGGGCATCCTTAGGCAATTGCGTAACTTATTGTAATTTACTAAACTGACTAAGCCTAATTAAAATATGGCTTCTTATGCAATCTGTTTACAGAATTAGAATGCTGTAGTCATAGGACTTGAGCATTCCATACCTTTAGCAATTCTAGTTTTCCTTGTAAATTACTAAATTAGCATCCTGGTTATATATAGTAAGTAGCCTTGTGAGCTTAGATGTACTTGTGAGTGCTGACAAGTCAGATTTCTGAGCCTGTTAGGCAACGGCCAGAACCTGAACCCCCTCTGAGATCACTGTTGTAATACCTCATTGTGAAGGCCTTTAGAGAGATAGCCGACTGGCCTTTTCCTGGAGACATTCAGTCTTTGTCACTGTCCACACCATTTCTCTTGGAACACTACAGAAGTAACTGACCCCCACGCCCTCCTGATTCAGTGGATGGATCCTCTCTATGGCAAAGCCTGCCTACAGAGAAATCAGTCCAAATTCTTTATGCTGCCTGTCTCATTTGGTATCCCGTATGGCCTTCCTTGTGTTGTCACATTACTACCCTACACACACTCTGAATTTCCAAATTTGATATCTTTGCTCATACCGTTTATTTCTAGCTAGAATAATCTTTCTTCCTCCACCTCTCAGCTGAACATGTCAAATCCAAATTCCATCTTTGATCTTTGATTCAAGACTCAGGTCAGGTGCCCTCTCTTCTATAACTATTTTCATAATTGTTATTCCATCTCTGAAGTTCCATAGCTCATTTCTTATTCATTCACATCTTCTGTCTTAAGTTAGGATTCTGCCATAAGAGTGAGGCCTCCAAGAATTCCAGAAATGACAGTCTTCTCTCTACTCAGAGAATTCTTCCTTCATAGGAAAAATTTCCTGGAACATCACATTCATTCAGCTTTTCACCTATTTATTCAGTCATTTTAAAAATTGATTTTGATAGAGAGAGGAGAAAGAGTGAGAAGCATCAAGTCATAGTTGCTTCACTTTAGTTGTTCATTGATTGCTTCTCATATGTGCCTTGACTGGGACACTCAAACTGACCCAGTGACCCGTTGCTCAAGCCAGCAACCTTGAGCTCAAGCCATGAAGAAGTACCTAGTAATGTGAGAATACAGATAAGGCTTTTTCAGGAAAGTTACATTTAAGTTAAAACCCAGAGGTAAGTAAGAGTTAGCCAGGAGAAGACACAATGCCCTGCACAGGGTAGGTAATAAATCAATAAATTATTTGAAAATAAAAGTCATCTAGCTTTGCTTGATTGAACTTGTCCACAACTCGAGAGAACTCCCTGCTTTTTCAGGCAGTTGGTTCTATAGCTGAACTGCTCTAGCTGCTAACATTCTTCCCACTTTTGGCTAACATTAGCCTCCCACTGGCGCTAGTTCTGCCCTTTGGGCCCATGACAAACAAGACTGCATCCTCTGTCCCATGACAGTCCTTCTGATCTTATGGACAGTGACCAGGTTCCCTGAGTCACTTACAAACAGGACACCTCTCCAGTGTAGACGCAGGTACTTTAAAATACTTTGAAGTGCTCCTAACATACTTCAAAGGAGAACACATCCCTCATAGGTTTGTGGTGTGTCTGAACTCCCAGAGAGCCACTGTGTGAGCAGATTCTCTCCCAGGTCAGGAACTCGAACTGGAGCTTGACAGTGATAACAATAATTAATGTTGAGTTTGCAATCAATTATGATTCACTAGTTAATTCACATAATAGCCTTGGGATATAGGTCAGGGTTTCTAGGCCTATTAATGGTCCAGGGGTAGAAGACAAGGACCAAGGCATAGTTTACACACATGCTGGGAATGTAGGAGAGAATGTAGTGCTGGGGTCTCATTGACTTGAAAACCCACCTCTGGGCTAATCCACCTGCAGGCACTCCTGTTCTCTCTCCTTGGACTCCAGAATCACTTTGGGCCCAATATCATTAAAACTGTGCCTGCGGGCCCTGGCTGGTTGGCTCAGTGGTAGAGCATCAGCCTAGAGTGCAGGAGTCCCGGGTTCGATTCCCGGCCAGGGCACACAGGAAAAGCGCCCATCTACTTCTCCACCCCTCCCCCTCTCCTTCCTCTCTGTCTCTCTCTTCCCCTCCCGCAGCAGAGGCTCCATTGGAGCAAAGTTTGCCTGGGCACTGAGGATGGCTCTGTGGCCTCTGCCTCAGGCGCTAGAATGGCTCTGATTGTGGCAGAGCGACAACCAAAATGGGCAGAGCATCGCCCCCTGGTGGGTATGCCGGGTGGTTCCCGGTCTGGCGCATGCAGGAGTCCTGTCTGACTGCCTCCCCGTTTCCAACTTAAGAAAAATACAAAAAAAAAAAAAAAAAACCCAAGGAAAAAAAACTGTGCCTGTGAAATGCTGTAAATTCTAGAATGAAGAGAAAAGGGCAAAGCATACAAAGACAGGCATTGAGGGCTTTATTTAGTGTGTCCCAAGCTCTGCATTAGGCTATGTGTCAAAAATGTCTCCAAATACAGCACCTCTCACACAACAAGCCCAAAGCTATAAACAAAAGTTTGTTATTATTTGAAATAAGAGAACCTTTAGTTATAGGCTCAAACATCTTTTTGTTACACATAGATTTTATTGTAATAGGATTTACTCTGAATCCCCTGAGAACTGATACACTTTGGTCACAAAGATCCAGTAAAAGAAGGGCATGCATTTAATGTCACTCATTTCACTATATTGGAAAGGCAGAAGACATTTTAAGTGATTCCTTTTGTCAAATAAAGAATCCTCTCCAAATTATGTTATAATTTGAATAAGTCCCTTTTTAAAACCGGATTTTCAAGTGTGACTCTTCCTCTGAGCAGTAGTTCTTAAGGTTTTCGGAGAATCTGAGTCCTTCGAGAATCTGGTGACAGCTGCTTTGGCTCTCCCCGGAAGAGGGGACAGATTCACATATGCACGGAGACCGCATAAAATTCACGGTCTACGAACTAAAGGTAAAGATCAGGAAAGAAACTGGCCCTTGATAAGGCTTGGTAGCCATTTAAGGGCTTTGATTTCCACTCTGAGTCAGCTGTAAAGCCACAGAAGGTTTTGAACTTGCATTTTAATGGGAGCACTCTGGCTACGGTGATGACAATAGACATAAAGGTGGCAAGGGCTGAAGGAGGTCACTGCAATCATCCAGGTGAAGGAGGATCTGGTGGTTTGAACCAGGGTAAGAGCAGCGGAGTGAAGAATGGTCAGATTCTGAGAAGTGGTCAGATTCTGACACAGTTTGAAGGTGCAGCAACAGAATTTGCTGTCCAGACCAAAGGTGGTATGGGAGGGAAAGAAGTGAGTCAAGCTGACGCCAGGGGTTTGGCCTGACCACTTGAAGGCTGGAGTTGTCACTACTCAAGATGAAGAACAATAAAGGGGTACAAATTCGCTAGATGCAGGGGAATGAGAAGGGAAATATTAAGAGACAGGTTTGGGACATTTTAAACTTGAGATGCCTATTAAATATCCGAATAGAGATGATGAGTAGACAGTTGACTGTCTGGTTAGGAATTCTGGAGAGAGTTTGGGCTTTAATAATATTTATCTGTAAAACTGAAGTAATAAGATAATAATGTCTACATAATAATACTTATTATTGGGGGGATTAAGCAAGACAATGCATGTAAAGTTCTCAGTGTAGGATTTGGCACACAAAATGCCCTCAATACCTTTTAGCTATTATTTTTTATTAACATTCAAATGTTCTCAGTCAGTATTTCTATCATTACTATAAAGTTATAAGTGTGGTTGCTTTTAAGATTGATACATTGTTTCTGGTGTCAGTTTCTAGGCATGATTAGTAGAAAAGAACAAAGTCTTGAGCAATGGCAGTGCCTTAGGAATTGGTTCCTTGAAAATGTCTAAAGCTTTTGCATGCATTTAATAGTCTTTATAAGTAGGTTATGTCACATTTCTTTTTTTCCTTTTTTTTTTTTTTTTGACAGAGACGGAGAGTCAGAGAGAGGAACAGATAGGAAAAGGCAGACAGGAAGGGAGAGAGATGAGAAGCATCAATTCTTAGTTGCAGAACCTTAGTTGTTCAGTGATTGCTTTCTCACATGTGCCTTGATGGGGGGGGGGGTACAGCAGAGTGAGTGAACCCTTGCTCAAGCCAGCGACCTTGGGCTCAAGCCAGTGACCATGGGGTCATGTTTATGATCCCACACTCAAGCCAGCGACCCCATGCTTAAGCTGATGAGCCCGTGCTCAAGCTGGCGACCTCGAGGTTTGGAACCTGGGAACTCCACGTCCTAGTCTGACGCTCTATCCACTGCGCCACCGCCTAGTCAAGCTATGTCACATCTCTTAAATAATCAGTATGCTATTTTATCAATCCAGAATTTATTTCAACTTTCAGAGAGGGTTTGACATGGAGACTGGCAGTTTGTCAGAAGAAATCAAATACCAGCAAGGACCCTGCAGGGAGGGTATTCCCAGACTATTCACGTGGCCTGTGTGACACAGGAGGTTTGAATGGAAGGAAGCATGAGAACTAATTGACTACCCAGTCTCAATTTCAATAGCTCCAGATGTTATTGCTGGCCACCAGTTTACCTGGCTCCTTCTAAAACTGATTCACAAAAGCCATCACCCATGTCTTCCTGAAATAGCAAAGTTCTTAGAGGAACCCTCCTTGAAGAAGCACACCCTTGCACTCTGTTATTAATTTATTCAGTGACCTTTAGCTATTTACTGGGGAAATAGAAACAAGAGCTGGCGTGGTTTTATTACACGCTTCTAGATCTTTGAAGCAATGAGTTTCCGACATCAAAACCTAAACAATGTTTGAGGTTTGTCTTTTTTTTTTTTTTACATCTCTTTAAATTTTGACTATAAATCCCTGACCCTGTAATTCTCTTCAATGTCTATGACAGGCCTAATGCTCAATAATTGCCTATTAATAATCCTCCTTATCTCCATCTGTACCCAAAGGGAAGAGGCAATGAATCAGTTTAAACAGTCCAAAATGTATCTGTGACAAACAGATGACTAAGGTCACACACAATCACAGATCCTGTCTGATGGACTTAGCAATGGAAGCACAACAACACAGACACGGATGGAGGAGCCTGTGGGGGTGGGGAGGAAACAAAAGTAGGCTCTATCCTCACATCCTCACTTTCTTTCATCTATGAACAGGCCACACAAGCGAAGCTGATTGCCGCAAATGGTCAAGGCAATGCTCAATTAAACTTCACCAAACACCAGTTTCTTTCCTTCTCCTTGACTCCTTTGCAAATTTCTAATAATTGCTACATTCACTGTGAGTGTGCTTCAAGCAGATCTCCAGGGGTAACTCCCACAGAAGAAAATAACTCATCTCCCTCCCTTCCCCCAGGAGTCAGGAGGGTATACCTCCAGCACAAACACATCACGGTCCCGTAGTCTAGCAGTACATGTGAGGGGTTGAGCCCCCCACCTATGGTTCTTACCTGCACCCCACCCTAGCCTCTCTCTGGATGAAGGAAAGCTAAAACCCTAAGTGAAAAAAGCTAGAAGATCCAAGAACTGCTTATTCTCAATGGAGCCAGTCAAGTTGATCAGTGACAACAACTTAATAAATTTGTACCCTGTGTCTGTTTTTCTACTTCAAAAGAGATCTTTTTTTTGTTTTTGTTTTCTATTAATTTTGCAAGTAAGTTTTAGTTTTCTGTTTTTCAAGCCAAGCTAAGGGGGAAAAGGAGAGACTTCTCTCCATGCTCAGGCTTAGTGGCAACAGGAATCAGCTATCCAGCAAGTGGTGTTTATACCCCAATATCTCTTGACCTTAAAATTCATAACTCAGGCCCACCAGAAAGATACACTTGTTTTTCATCCATGGGTAGCCTGATGGTAATATTATCATCCAAACCAGGATAGCTTTTAGAGTGGAATAAGGCAATATAAATAACATAAACTGAGACTGTGCAGACAAACCAGACATCACCTTCATACCAAACGAGTCCCTAGCCTACCAAGATTTCCTCATCACTCAAGAGACCTGACCCAAAAGAAGGCTCCATGGCCAACACAGAATAAACGCCCTCTTCTCCCCACTGGGATAACTGGGTCCTAGTGTTTTGTGAATGGAAGAACAGGTATCTTTCTTTCACTCCTCCTTTCTCTTTTCCAACAATCCCTCTTGCCATTTTAATTGCAGGGCCTTTTTGCAAATTCTGACTACTCAGCCTTGCCGTCATCTTAGCCCCCACCATCCTTGATCCAGAAAGGTCATCCAGGGGTCTGAAGGTTTACAACCCATCTCCTGAATCCACTTAGTGGGCAGTTAGCTGAATATGAAAAACTCCACCAAGAAAAACAAAAGGGTTTAGAATTAAGCTTGTCTGCCTTTACAAAGCGGGACAGGGGTCCTAAGGCAATTTCTGGAGTCCCATTGGATAGGCATCTCTTCCCAATACTAGATGGGGGCTCCTCTGGGGCAAGGAATATGCACAATCCAACCCTGTATTGGCAGTGGCCAGTGCCAAGCACAGGGTTAAGTTTCCAGGGTGTGCAACGGAATGAGCAGGCTGCTTTCTCACATCCCTCAGCTCTGGGCTCCTAAAAACCCAAGGTCCCCCCACCCCGCCTTTCTGTGCAGTGGGGAGAAACCCTCCCCATGACCCCACGTCAGCTGGCTGGCCTAGCCTTCTGCAGCCCAGGCTCAGGGACTTCCTAGCATTCCATTTCTCAAGTACTGCGCTGAGCAAACAGAGCCTCCCACACACTCCAGGGACCCGCCTTGGGCACAGGCTGAGTCTGCTTGTTTCTATTCAGTTCTTGAATACTGAACAAAGCCCCAGGCTGGATGCTGGAGATAATAGAATAAGCATCGTGTGCAACCTTGAAAAATATTTATGCACTAGGGCATGGGTGGTTAACAGCACATACTCTACAGCCCAACTGTTTGGCTTTGTGTCCTGGCTCTACAACTTGAATATTTAATCTCTGTGTACCTGAGTTTTCCGTTTAGAAAATGGAAAGAGCGTGCCTCAGAGAGCTGGTGTGAGTTATTAATATAATTCTGATTATGATTTAGAATGTTGCTTGGTATAGAGTAAATACTCAATAAATTTAACTATTACTATTTTTGTGCTTTGGCTTTAATATCTAGGGCCTAAAGCTTGTCCCATTTCTCTGAACTCTCTCTGAATTTGGCTGGTTCTCTCGTCTCTCAGGAGGGGCTTTCTTTGCTCCTTGCTCTCTTCAGTGCTAACGGCCAAAAATGACACTTCTGCATATTAACGTTTGGCTAAGTGTGTCCACGAGGATTCATATCCAAAACTTTCAAGAGGTGAAGCAATCGTCTACAGTCTCTGAACCCTAGTGAATTATTGCATAAGTATTCTAAGAAGGTGAGGAAACTCTTGGTCAACACAGAGGAAGGACCAGATATGAAAGGAGTCGCCCTGAGCCAGTTCCTAAGCATACCCTGTGCCCACATACTTCCTGATCTTCAAGGACAAAGTCAGTGGTTTCCACACACCTTTTGGAAATTCTGATAGCAGTGAATGATAAGCAAAAAAACATTACCAGGATTTAAAAAAATCATAATGTATATTCTTCTCTACTCAGTAGCTCTACTCAGAATTAGTAAGTTCTCTAACTAGTAACAGTTGGTTATAATGTATTTATTCAATTAGGCAAATACATACTTTTCTTCCTGCTTCCCAAGTTGTCTTTAATATAATCATCAAAGCCACAGCTGCCCATTTGAGACAGGTAAACTTCAAAATAAACAGAATTTTGTTCCACTTGGCTAAGGCAATTCTGAATTTTCATGACTTGATAGTTCATAGCCTCAAACTCCAAGTAATTTCAATTCACCCACTTAAAAGTTCCATTAAAAAACACTGCATCGCAGCCTGACCCGTGGTGGCACAGTGGACAGAGCATCAACCTAGGATGTTATAGTCCCAGGTTCAAAACCCCAAGGTTGCTGGCTTGAGCATGGGTTCTTCTGGTTTGAGTGCAGGCTCACAAGCTTGAATGAGCGGGCTTGAGCGTGGGATCATTAACATGACCCCATGGTCACTGACTTGGAGCCCAAGGTCCCTGGCTTGAGTCCAAGCTCACTGGCTTGAGCAAGGGGTCACTGGCTCAGCTGAAGCCCCCTCAGGCACATATGAGAAGCAATCAACAAACAACTAAAGTGCTGCAACTACGAAGTTGATGCTTCTCATCTCTCTCCCTTTCTGCCTGTCTGTCTATGTCTCTCTCATTCTCTCTAAAAACAAAAAAACAAAACAAAACAAATTTATTGCATTGCTCTAGCCAAATATGCAGAGGTTGCTGGTTTGATACCCGGTCAGGGCACCTACAAAACAGATTGATGTTTCTCTCTCTCTCTGCCATCCTCTCTCTAAAATCAATAAAAAAAGAAAACCAAACAAACAGAAAAAACACTGCATTGCTATCACTCCTGTCCCAGTTGGTACTCTTTACATCGTTTCTGATACTTAAATGTTGGATAATTTCAGTGCGAAGAAAATAATCACAGCTACTAGCCAATTAACATCAAACTTTTCCCCAAATGTGATCATTTTATTATTAAGTAAAAATTAATAACAAATTGCTCTTCCACCCACCTAACTCTACTCTAATCCTTGAAAATGCTTCTTTTCACAGACCTTAAGATAAAATGGTGAGCTATTGTGCCCCAGAGGTCTCTGCCCCCCCCCCCCCCATGACTTAAACAAATCTGTGTCTTGCTTTCTTTATGCTGAAGACTGCTGCTGACCTGGAACTGATGGTTTAGTTGCCACATGTTCCTAATATACACTTACCTGTTCCTTCTGCTGGTGTTCACTGTCTTCACACTGATCACGGAATCCCAGAGCATCAATCCTGAACGGGACTTTAGAGACCAGCCAATCCAAGCCCTTGTTTTACAAATACAGATACTGGAGCTTACAAAGAGGAAGACACTTGTCCAAGGTCACATAGCTCATTAACGAAAGAGCTGGGACTAGAATTGCTGAACTGGAGATTCATCTCCTTGTGGTGTCATTCTTCTTCCAACAGGTTCTTGTGCTCTCTGCCCTAGTTGGCTTTCGTGCTCTTGACACACAGTCCACACCCTCCCAGGATGTGCCCAGTAACCTGCAAGGCTCACCTGGAGTGAGCCAACCCAGCTGGGCTGGCCCAGGACTCTTTACCTGCAGAGGAAGAAGTGACTCTCTTGGAAACACACACAGAGCGTGTAGGGACACATGTGATATTCGGGTGTATCCATCGTTTCATATCTGTCAAGTCCATCATGCTGTGAAACAAGCTGAGCCTACAAGTCATTTAAGTCTGAGACTTTAAAGTTCCTTTCTTCTAGGCCTGTAATTTCATATTGCTCTACAAGAAAAGCTTTGGTACTATTGCCCCAAATCAACTTATTGAACAACAAACATTTACTTAGGAGATACTTATTCAACAATTCCCATTTGCTAGGCACTATGCTAGTAGCAGGGATACAAAAATGAGTAAGAAATGATTTCTATCCTTTTTCAGTGGAAGAGACAGGCACATGGACAATGGCAAGATACTGCGCTCAGTGCTCTGACAGAAGCGGCACAGGTCTTATAGATACATAGAAGCAGTGGCTAAGCAGACACAGAAGGGTTCATGGAAACTTTATTTTTTTTATTGATCTTTTTATTTTGGAATAGTTTAAGCAAAGTTGGAAAAATAGTGCAGAGCATTTCCCATAAACCCCTCACCCCAGTTCCCCATGGTGTTAACATCTTATATTACTGTGCTATATACTTGTGACAGCAAAGGGAGCAGCACTGGCACATTATTTTAACTAAACTAGTAGATACGTTTTTATTTTTTTATTTTTATTTTTTAAATTATTTTTATTTATTCATTTTAGAGAGGAGAGACAGAGAGACAGAGAGGAGAGAGAGACAGGGGGGAGGAGCTGGAAGCATCAAATCCCATATGTGCCTTGACCAGGCAAGCCCAGGGTTTCAAACCAGCGACCTCAGCATTTCCAGGTCGACGCTTTATCCACTGTGCCACCACAGGTCAGGTGTAGGTACGTTTTTAGAAAGGGAAGCATGTGCAAAGACACTGAGCTAACAGTTTGGTGAGTTCAGGAGATAGCCAGTTAGTTGAGTATGTGGGTATGGAGGTGGGAGACTTGGACGGAAAAGAGAAAAATAGAGAAAGAACGAAGAAGAGGCACTAGATAGGGGCCGAGGAGTGGAAAGGGATGAGCTTAGTGAGAAAAGCAGGAGCCAGATTAATAAAAAGGTCCTCTAAACAGGGTCAAGTCATTTGTAGTTTTTCCTGAGGACACCAGAAAATAAAGTATTTTATATAGGAGGCTAAGATTATAAAAATTATAGTTGGAAAGAGAATTTAGACCACAGGGTAGAAAATTCAGTAGCAGTGATAAGACCAAAGAAAAAAGACCAGTTGTTGATGTCCTGAGCAAAAATGGTGGCAGAGGGGATAGACAGAATATGATGAATTTTAGAGAGATTAAAGACCAACAATTGATAGAACTTGGTGGTTAATTAGATTAGAGAGTCTAAGGGAGAGAGAAGAATGAAGGTTGACTTTCAGATTTCTGGCTTTCGCAAATGGAGGGACTGGATGGTGGTGTTGGTCATTCAGCTACAGAGCACAGGAGTTCAGACTGATTAGAAGAAGAAGATAATCGGTTCCACTTTGAACAAGTGGAGTGTGACGTACCCAAGGGACATTCCAGAAAACACCAAATCAAGAATGAGCTGGATATATAGGTCTGTGTTTCTGGAGAGAAATATAAGCTGGAGACACACAGGTTGGGGCAAAAAGTAGGTTTACAATTGTGAGTATGCAAAACAGTTTATTCTTGTATTATTATTTATTCATTATTGTATTACTTTCCATACGAACAACTGTACACCTATTTTTTGCCTAAGGCTGGTAGTTGAAGTCAGATTAGATTGCCCATGAGTATAGGAGGAGAAGGGTGCCCAAGAAGAAATCTAAAAGAACATTACCATTTAAGAGTCGACCCTAGGAAGAGGTATGGGAGGAAGCTTTGGGGCATCCAGAGAGGAAAACCAGAAGAATGTGATATCTCTTAAGAGGGGAGAACTTTCCTGAAAGGGTCTTGTGGCCAATAATGTTGCTTGGATTTGGCAATGGAGACTTCCCTTAGAAGAGGCATTTCAGAGACTATGGGAGGTCAGAAGCCCCATCTGTCCTTGGGCTACAGAATAAATAGAAGATAAGAACAAGAGAACTGTGGATATGGGTCATTCTTTAAAAAGATCTACTGTGAATTGGAAGCCAGAGAGCACTTAAGCAGGACTAACAAATGACAAGGGATGCTGTGGTAGTAAAAAAGTACCCATTCCATTCAGAGTATGACTGAGCTATAAGTTTTCTAGTGAAAAATTATTTCTTCTGATTAGTAATAGTTACCATTTATAGCAGGTCCATCATAAGCCAGGGCTTTAAGTATACTATTCTATTTAGCTCTTGAAGCAACACTTTAACATAGATATATCTTTCTGTTATAGAGGAAGAAATAAAAACCCAGAAAAGTTAATCATCTTGCACAGAGGCTCAGAACAATTTCAAAGAGGAGCTGGAATTTAAAACAACAGCTTCCCTCCAAAGCCCATGCTTTTTTCCACAGTAACCACACTCCTTTTCCTGAATGCTTCCTACAGCTGGCCTTTATTTCCTGGTGCAAAAGCCAGGAACTAAAATAGTCATAGCATTCTATCTACCATTGTGAGAGACTTGAGGAAAGAAATAGATAACTCAGGCACATACTTCTTGTTCAGGGACAATTTCTGAGAAAGGAATCAGGAGTCGCTGGCTTTGATTCCTGGAGGAATTATTACTAACTAATCGGTCCACCATTACTAACCAGAAGTTTTGGGTAAGGGAAACTGGAAAATTTTAAGAGAATTTTGCAAAATTATTTGTAGCCTGGAGAAAACAAGAATTAAGGAAACCCAAGCTGCATTTACACATTCATGAGGAATAATGATCAGACTTGGTTTCGACATTCTGACTGGGACCTGTGGGGATATGATATAGAGGCAGATTTTGGCCCTAACAACAAGGATTGCCTATTCAAAGATAGATGGAAAAATGGTAAGCTTCCCGTCACTGAAGATACTCAAACAGAAGCAGGAATGTTGGTGGTGGAGGCCAAGCATCAGAGAAAAGCTTGAATGGGCTTTCAGGCCATTTCAGACCTGAGATATTGAGAGACCCACTGGAGAAAATGGTTAGAATAAGGTTTCACACATTAATGCCTAAGTGAATTCTATTTTTTCTTCTTCTTTTTTTTGTATTTTTCTGAAGCTGGAAACGGAGAGAGACAGCCAGACAGACTCCCGCATGCGCCCGACTGGGATCCACCCGGCACGCCCACCAGGGGCAACACTCTGCCCACCAGGGGGCGATGCTCTGCCCCTCCGAGGCGTTGCTCTGCTGCGACCAGAGCCACTCTAGTGCCTGGGGTAGAGGCCAAGGAGCCATCCCCAGCGCCCGGGCCATCTTTGCTCCAATGGAGCCTTGGCTGTGGGAGGGGAAGAGAGAGACAGAGAGGAAGGAGGGGGTGGGGGTGGAGAAGCAAATGGGCGCTTCTCCTATGTGCCCTGGCCGGGAATCGAACCCGGGTCCCCCACGCGCCAGGCCGAGGCTCTACCGCTGAGCCAACCGGCCAGGGCCAGAATTCTAAATTTTATGTAGTGCGAAGATCGGCATGTTCCTTCTTCATCCACAATTTGTACAAACAATGTATAGCAATTCAACTTTGATATGCAAGAACAAAATGTGTTCCTACCTTTAGGAAGCTTTGGTTTGTTTTAAGATGAGAAAATATGCTTGTGACTATCTACTTGTTGGCTTTGATCAGGCAGGTCTGTCATCCTGAAAATGTCGGGGACAGGGTGTGGGCAATGGATCCTGGTAGCCTCACCTTTGTTTCCTGTGGAGGTTGGAAATAAGATACTCACTTTCTGCTTTCTCAAAGAACTCCTGACCTTGGGTGAGAGAGTGTGTTGATCAATATAGAGGTAGACTTGTGATAATTGAATCAATAAAAAATTTTTCTTTCTTTCACTTGATAAATATTAATTGAGCACCTATTATACTCTGACACTGCAGTTTGATTAAAAAGCAAGAAACTTCACCCAGCTATATAAACACATTTCCATAACACATGCATGTGTTTCTGTGTAATAGGGGTGGGAGGGAAGTGGTGGCTAAACCAACTCTCTAACCTCTGCAGGCAGATGGCTGGTAAATGTTTTGTGCTCTGAATAATGTCAATGCAAATTAAGCCTTTGAGCACATTTTAATTTTCTTGCTTTTTATTTCTTTTTTCAAAATAATAAGAACTTATAGCACAAGGAAGCAAATCTCTTCTAAAAACAAAGTTTCCCATCCTTTGTTTGTAGTTCCCAAAGGTCTGGAGATCTGACACCTCCACTCTTGGCCAGACAGTACCTTTTTCCTCAGAAAAGAAGAGGGTCATTGGGGAAAATTGAAAACCCTGCGTTTAAGTTAATAATTAGTATAATTGGAAACATTTTACATGTGCATAAAGATAGTATTACAAGGATGTTGCCTGGAGTATTATTTATAGGGAAAATATGGAAACAAACTAAATGCCAGAAGGTAAAGAGGCTTATTTAAGTAAATTATGGTATATCCATATAATGGAATACCATACAGTTATCATTAATGATGTTTATTTTTTAAAAGATTTTATTTATTGATTTTAGAGAGAAGAGAGAGAGAGTAAGGTGGGGGAGCAGGAAGCATCAACTCATAGTAGTTGCTTCTTGTATGTGCCTTGACTAGGCAAGCCCGGGGTTTTGAACTCAGCATTACAGGTTGACGCTCTATTCGCTGTACCACCACAGGTCAGACTCATTAATGATGTTTAGAAAAAAAATTTTTTTAAGGTTTTATTTATTGATTTTAGAGAGAGAAGAGAGAGAAAGGAGGAGGGAGAAATAAGAAGCACCAACTTTGTAGTAGTTGCTTCTCATATGTGCCTTGACCAGGCAAGCCTGGGGTTTCAAACCAGTGACCTCTGCATTTCAGGTCAACACTGTGCCACCACAGGTCAGGCTGAAAAATATTTTTAAGATATAGGAAGATAGTCAATATAACATAAATGAAAAATGCAAGGTAGAGTGGCATATATATATACTATGTGATTCATTTTTGTAAAAAAAATGCATATATACATAGGTATGTAGATATATACATACATATGCATACATCTGTGTGTGTATAAATAGACAGAAAAATAGAACTATATATATATTGTAGAAGAATAAAGGCTGAAAGAAATATCACTAATATGTCAGTAGTGGTTATAAGATTGTGGATTTTCTTTTTTTAATGTTTATTTTATTGATTTGAGAGAGAGAGAGAGAGAGAGAGAGAGAGAGAAGCATCAATCTGTTCCTGTATGTGGCCTGACCCGAGATGAAACTGGCAACCTCTGTGCCTCGGCACTGTGTTCTTACCTACTGAGCCATCTGGCCTGGGCGAGGAATTTTCTTTTTTTCCTTAATTCTCTATTTTCTAAATTTTATAAAAATAAACATGTATTTCAATAAAAAAAAGAAGTTATTAAAAGTGTAATATGGGTTCATATAATTATATTGCTATAAATAAAGCAAGTAAATTTTAAAGTTCATTCTTAAACTTTACCTAAGATACGTTAAAATTACTTAAATGATTTTTATTTAGGCAAACGAAAATAAGCTGTACAAAAACAGTGAAAAAATAAGTACCTGTATAAAAATATGTAGAATTTGAATAAATTTATTTGAGGAACAATTTACATTCAACCTGATATACAAAGCTACCAACTTTTTAATTCTAAAGTTTAGCAGACATGAAGTTCATTCATTCATTCATTCATTCACCCATACAGGGAGTACTTTCTGAGGTTTTACAATGTATGAATACTCATACTCAGTTGTTTGGAGTGTTAAAATATATGTTCCTTGCCTGACCAGGTGGTGGTGCAGTGGATAGAGCGTTGGACTGGGATGCGGAAGGACCCAGGTTCAAGACCCCGAGGTCGCCAGCTTGAGCGTGGACTCATCTGGCTTGAGCAAAAAGCTCACCAGCTTGGACCCAAGGTCTCTGGCTTGAGCAAGGGGTTACTCGGTCTGCTGAAGGCCAGCGGTCAAGGCACATATGAGAAAGCAATCAATGAACAACTAAGAAGTCGCAACGCGCAACGAAAAAGTAATGATTGATGCTTCTCATCTCTCTCCGTTCCTGTCTGTCTGTCCCTGTCTATCTCTGCCTCTGTTAAAAAAAAAAAAAAAAATATATATATATATATATATATATATATATATATATATATATATATCCTTGAACTTGAGGTGTTTACAACATTCATGAATCATTCAAAAAACAAAACCCTAAAAATTAGAACAGACAACAGGGTAATATAGACAGCAAATGCCAGTGAGGTGAAGGTTATTAAAATTCTACTCATCCTTTAAGGTTCAAAAGGTTCCTCTTTCTGAAGACGCCTCTTATTAGGCAATAGTTTCTAGAAGTAAGTTATCCCATCTGCTAGGTAAGGATTACAATTAACATCTAACACAAAGCAATTATATTGAGGGCCCAAGTGTCCTTTCCTTGCCTGACATTTGTTTCATTCATCTTGGGTCCTGAGTGGGCTTCAACTCCTGAAGGAATGAGGAAGGGGAGGGTGGAGCTGGAAAATAACAAAGCCTAGATTAACAACTAGGGATAGGTGTGGAAATATGGAATGAAGGGCTGCCCTCAGCCTATTGACAAATAGCAGCCACCTTCTATCCTGTCCCTCCCCAAATGGGGGTTGAACAACACCTCATCCTTCCAATCCTCACCTCTGAGGGGAGGGTTATCAATGAGAATATTCATAAGTATTGAAAGCCGCAAGGTATGATTGGAAAAAAATGCTGAACTAGGAGCCCTAGTGCCAGTTAGCTCTATCTCTAATTAGGTTCCCTCTGGGCCTCAGTTTCCTCATCTGTCAAACAAAGGGGTTGAAGTGTTCAATACCCAAAGTCTATAGCTCCCTATGAATTAGAAACCACAGGTTCCTGTGATTATATGTTGGAATTATGCCCCAGTCATGAGTCATCTGTCAATCTCTGACCTTGCAAATACAAATTCCTCCCCAGTGATGGAAATTAAAATACTTAATTCTCTTATGGGAAGTTTGTACACATTGAATGTTTATGTGTAGTACTGTCTGGGAAGTTGAGGCAAAGAAAATGGCTCCTAAATCTCCCCTGGGATTAAAATGGAAAACAAGACAGGCTATGACTCTTCTGCGATCAGACTAAATAATACAAATATCAATATTAAATTATGCATGCATACTTTTTATTTTTGCCTTTCATGGGAAATCACAGGGAATTCTTTGTTTTTAGCTTTTACTACAGAGTTATAGAGAACTGGAAAGATGAACATATAATTTCAGCATTTTAGAGCTGTAAGTGATTTTAAAGATTAGACCCAACCCCTCTTTATTCCAATGAAGGAAAAAGGAGTGTTCAAGCCAAGAAACAGCTCACGCCAGTGTCAACTTCCTGAAGTATGCTCTATTCACCTCACTTAAATGAACTGTAATTAGATAATACCACCATCTGCATCCCTCCACCCCCCAAAAAAAGACAAAGAAAGGAGCCTAACCTCCTTAATGAGTTTCTTCTATTACAATTGCTGGAGTTATGCAAGAGTTCATTGGGATGAACATTTCTGAGACAGGAACAGTTCACCCTCCTAGACTGTAGATCCAATTCCTCACCTCAAGACACAGCTGTTTTATATTTCCGTCCACTATCTTCCTGTCTCTCTACAGGCAATCAGGCAAGCACCAGAACTTTATCTGAGAATAATATTGCCTTTTAACAGGCCAGCTATTTATCACTATATCACCAATCAACTGAACAGGTGCTGCTTAGCATTGGATGAGTAAAATTCAAATGCCAAAAACCTGTTCTTTTCATCAAGAAATATGATTTTTTGCTAATTTCTCTCCTCTTTGGACCCCAGTGAATCCAAGGAAGGTACTTAAAAGCATCTTAGTAAAGAAGAAAATTGATAGTTCTACATGGCAACTATGTATCTAAACTTGGTCAATATTAGGGACCTAAGTTACTAAAATCACATGAACTCATTCCTTGCCAATCTATTTTGCCTCATTATTTGGATAGGTGAGCTATGCCTTATTGTTACATTCTTTCTACCATGGAAAACACACATACTGGCTGTTTTGATCTCTGACAATATTTGATAAAATTTAAATTGTCTGTACAGCCCAGACCAGAACAGCCTAGAATTCAAAATACATGCATGGTTACAACTGAAAGGGACTCTTAGAACATTTAATTATGTCTCCCTCCTTTACAACTAAAGTAACAAAGTTGCAGTCAGACTAGTCCCTCATCACGTGGCTAGATAGTAGCAATGCCAGATCTAGAGCCCATGCTTCCAGTTTTCCTGTCTCAGTTCTTCCCACCGCCCTTGCTGCTTGCTGCTTTCCAGCATTAGTGCAGGCTTTCTGAAATGAACACTCATGAAGAGCTGGATAGAGGCTATTCCTTGGGAGTCAGCCCCTCCCATTCCAGAGCTGCCTCTGCTATTCTACTGCATGAATTATAGATGCAAGGTTACTAAAGCCTGAATACGCAGATGTGTTTCCTTTCTTTTCCCCAATGTCTTACATTCTGTCAAGGAGGAAGGTAGGTGACAATTCTAATAGTTATCAGTTGCTTCCATAGTTAATTACCATCCTAATTTTTCCAAAATCCATTGTTGCTATGCAATATGCAATCAAGAAGGAACATTCTATTCTGGTTTTGAATTATGTGAGCGACTCAGTCATCTGGTTCATGTCTAAAAATTATGTATGGCTAGTTGGCATGCATAATTTGGGGCAGCACTGTTCTGGTGATTCTGTGACAGGAAGTCTCATTGCATTAAACACCTACCTTTTGACTCTAGTGATGTCCATCCAGGTAGGCACTAACTGTGAAAGACTAACAGAGGAGCAGTAGGGTACAGGGTAAAGGGATTTCAGCTTGACATTATAATTATGAACACTGCTTCTGCCCATCACTAGCAGAATGACTTTAAGCAGTGTACTTGGTTTCTAAGCCTCCATCTTTTCATCTGTAAAATGATGAACGGATGTGAACTTGCTTTATATATACTATATAACTCCAGAAATGAGGTTACAGCAACAATATGGAAAATGTTAAAAAAAATCTCTTGTCTTTGGGGTTCCACAGGCCTAACTAGGTATAAAACCCTGCCTACATATACTAGTTGTATAATCTTGGGCAAATTTCATCATCTTTGCTTTTTTCTTTTTTTTTTTTGAAGTTAGAAGCAGGAGGCAGTCAGACGACTCCCGCATGCACCTGGCCAGGATCCACTGGGCATGCCCACTAGGGGACGATGCTCTGCCCCTCTGGGGCATTGCTCTATTGCAGGGGAGGTGGGCATTCTAGCGCCTTAGGCGACGCCATGGAGCCATCCCCAGCGCCCGGGCCAACTTTGCTCCAATGGTGCCTTGGCTGTGGGAGGGGAAGAGAGAGATAAAGAGAAAGGAGAGGTGGAAGGGTGGAGATGCAGATGGGCGCTTCTCCTGTGTGCCCTGACTGGGAATCGAGCTGGGAACTTCCACACGAGGGGCTGACGCTCTACTTCTAAGCCAACCAGCCAGGACCTCTAATCTTTGCTTTTGAAAACATTTTATTCCCATTGATAGGGGAGAAAGGGGGAGAGGGGAGAGAGACAAAGAGAGAAAGAGGCATTAACCTGTTGATCCACTTAGTTGTTCCATTTAGTTGTGTATTCATTTTTAACATGAAAATTTTCAAACACTCAAAATAGAAAAAAATAATTAAAATGGTGTACACTAATCACCAGCATAAGCAATTTTCAATATTTTGCTAATATCATTTCATCTCTCCTCCTCAACCATTTTTCCCCCTGAGATATTTTAAAACACATTTGGGCAAATTGTTATTTTAAAGATTTCTGTGCTTCAATTTTCTTCACTTAGGAAATGAAGATTATAACATTTAATTCATACGGTAGAACTGTACTAAATATTCAATTGATGGTGGTACCTATGTACACACACACCCAGGCGGAAAGGCACTTCACAACCTAGTGCGCCTACTCCTGGAGGGGGTGGCTACAGAAGTACCACCATCTATAGTGATAATAGTGAAATCTAATGAACACAATAAACTAAGGGACAAAATAGAAACAGGCATGGACACAGGGAACAGGTGGGCAACTCTCAGAGGGAAGGGGGAAGAGCAGACCAGTTGAAAGAAGGTGAAGGGATTAGCCAAAAACATAAACACATAACACATAGATAAAGACAGCCGGGTGGCAATAGCCATTGGGAAAGAGGGGTAGAGATAGGGGGAGGAGGGCAAAGGAAGGAAGAATGGGGCAAAAGAGACCTTGTTGGGAGGTGGGGGACATTGATGCGGGTTGTAGATGGTGTTAAACTGAGTTGTATACTTGTAAATGAATAGCTTGGCGAACCACATCGATCTAATACATTTTTAAAAATAAAAAAAGACAAGTTATTAAATAAATAGCTTGGAAGAAGAGTCCGGCTTTGCTAAGATTGCGGTCGCCCCCTTCCGGCAACTCTCTTGAGCGCCTCTAAGTCAAGACCAGGATTGTCCTTCGCAGGCTTCGGTTGCCGCGCACACAACTGCCAGACGGGAACCGGAAATAGGGTTAATCCTACTTCCGGGCGCGAGGCTGCCGCTGAGAAGAGGGCAGTGCGGCAGGTGGAACACAGTGGGACAGTGCTGCGATGTTCCGTATTGAGGGCCTCGCGCCAAAACTGGACCCGGAGGAAATGAAACGGAAGATGCGCGAGGATGTGATCTCCTCCATACGGAACTTCCTCATCTATGTGGCCCTGCTGCGAGTCAGTGAGTGTCTTTTCTGGCTGGAGCCGTGAGACCAGCAGGGAGCTCGCGACACCGCCCACCCAGCGCTGGTCCTAAGGGCCTTCGGGGCCCTTAACTGAGCTGAGCGGTCACAGAGAGTAGGGACAGACACGTTGAGGACAGCGGGCGCATGCGCGGCGTAGAGGCTGCGGATCAGAGTCGGGGCTACTGAATCGCACGCGGTGACCGGGACTGCGTGGTTAAAGCGTCCAGCCTCATCCTGCCTTAAGAAATTGGAATCAGAGCCTCAAGGGCTATAACCCAGAGCAACTCCCTGGTCTTGCAGACAGAAATTGAGACCGACAGTAGAGCAATGGCAGGTTCAAGGTCATTCAGCAATTAAGATCGTGACCTGGAATCCAGACCGCTTAACTCAATGCCGGGATTCCTTATTTTAGTTCTGACCTTGGTAATGCAAAAAGTTGTTTATTTGTACAGTGGATAAAGTAAAAATTGCTTTTTGGGGGAAAGAGTGAGAAGAACAGGACCTGAGCCTATATGATTTAATGATATTACCTGAGAGTTTATTTGATTTTACATTTGGTGGAGCATTATTTGCATTACCTGGTCTTGTCTGGAGCCCTTTGAGGGAGGAGGGGCCTAAGATTCTGTGTATCTCCTTTGTTAATGTGAACTCGACTTTCAGAGGGGACTTATGCAAGATAAAAGAGTTGCAAGCACACCGAATATTAGAGCTGGAGATGATGTCGCTGGCTTTAAATATGAATTTCAGAAGTGACTTGCCCTGGTCTCATTCTCAGTTCAGTATTCTTTTCATTGCTCCTTGTTGTATATTGCTGGCAGGTCTGAATGGAGAGGCAAAGACGATTCAAGTAAATGACCATACCAAGGTCATGCGTGGAAGCTCCTGTTGGGGCTAGACCAGAGCTCAGAGCCCTTTCACTGGTATTACTCGGCTTCTCCAGGAGAGGGAGCCCAGGGTGAACAGAAACTCCCAAATCATCCTGCTTCTTCAGCTTTTTCAAACTTCAAGCTTATCTCCTCCACTTGACCATTTCTTGTTGACTTAGCTGCCAGTAAAATACACTGCTCACAAAAATTAGGGGATATTTTACCGCCTCATATTCACTTTGGAATATCCCTTAATTTTTGTAAGCAGCATAGTTGCTTCTCAGTGACCTTTGTATTTTATATGAGTCAGTTTCTTAAAAAATGGAGAATACTTTTCTGTATTATCCCTTTTACCCCAGTGTTCCATACAATTTTATTTTCTCCCTTCAACCATAATAATATGATATCCAAATTTTGTCTTAATTGGAGGGTCTGTAAACACAGGCTTGTCCAGCCCACTTATAGGCAGAGCAAATGTTGCCCTTTTTTTTTTTTCTTTAAAAAAAAACATCAATTCTAGAGAGAGGGGAAAGAAAGAAAGGAGGGAGGAGCAGGAATCATCAACTCGTGGTAGTTGCCTCCCATGTGTGCCTTGATGGGACAAGCCTGGGGCTTCAAACCAGTGACCTCGGCGTTCCAGGTTGGCGCTCTATCCACTGCAGGTTAGGCCGCTGCTTCTTGAAATGGTCCCACCATAGACCCTCTGGTCCTTCAACCCTTGTTGCCCCCTTGCCTGGCTTTATCTTCACTATTCTGTGTGGCCACTTCATTGAATCTCATTCAAGACTTTAACTGTATCAGGGGTTCTGTGATTTGTCCGTGTTTTTTGCACAGAATGTCTGACCTCTCCTGCATTGCCAGAGATTCCACCTTTGGGACTCTGAGACTTTTGGTCACAGCTGTCACTCCCAGATGCAGCTCCCCCCACCCTGTTCTCCGTGGTTGCCCTGGCGCTCTACCTTTCCCCCCTTTTCCAGACCACTTTTTCCTTTGGGCAGCATCTATGGAACTTGATTTTGAACTCTTTGTGTTAACACTTTTTAAGTCGAGATATAATTCACGTATAGTATTTATTACACAATAACCCATTTTAAAGTGTACAGTTCAGTGGTTTCTTAGTGAAGTCAGAGTTGTGAAACCATCACCACAATCTAAACATTTCCTTCTTTTTAAAAGAAATTCCATGCTCCTTAGCTGTCATTCCCTATATGCCCCCTTCCCCAGCCTTTGGCAACCACTACTCTACAGTGTGTGACCCTTAGTGTCTGCTATTTCACACTGCATAGTGTTTTCAAGGTTTATCCATATTGTAGGATGTATTGTTATTTCCTTCCATGTATTGTTATTTACTTCCTATTTGTTGCCAAATAATATTCCACTGTATGGACATAACACATTTGTTAATCCATTCTTTTGATGGATTTTTTTTCTTTTGATATTGGTAGAAAAGGCGGGACAGGCTGCTGACTTTGTCCATTTCTGACAGATCTCAGTATCTTCAGTTTAATATTAACAAAATGTTTTATTAATTTAGTATAAGTATTGAGAAGAGATTCTGGTAACATTTTTCATCCCAGCTCTTTTTTCCCTCAATTTTTAAAGTTATGATAAAATGAACATAAAATAAATTTTATTATCTTTTTTCTTTTTCTGAAGTGAGAAGCAGGTAGTCAGACAGACTCCTGCATGCACCTGACCAGGATCCACCCAGCATGCCCACCAGGGGGCAATGCTCTGCCCATCTGGGGTGTTGCTCCGCTGCCATTCTAGTGCCTGAGGCAGAGGCCATGGAGCGGTCCTCAGCACCAGGGCCAACTTTGCTCTAGTAGAGGCTTGGCTGCGGGAAGGGAAGAGAAGAGAGGAGAGAGATAGAAAGTATAAGAGGAAGGGTGGAGAAGCAAATGGGCGCCTCTCCTGTGTGCCCTGGCCGGGAATCGAACCAGGACTTCCACATGCTGGGCCACTGGTCTACCGCTGAGCTAGCCGGCTAGGGCTAATTAACTATTTTTTAATATACAGTGTATTGGTGTTAAATACATTTCATAATGTTCACCCAGCAGCAGTATCCATCTCCAGAACTCTTTAAGTACCTCTCTTACAAGTGGAATCATACAGTATTTGTCTTTTCGTAACTGGCTTATTTCACAGAGCACAATTTCCTAAGGTTTATCCATGTTGTAGCATATGTCAGAATTTCCTTTGTTTAAGGTTGAATGACATTCCATTGTATAGCATATTTTACTTAGCCATTCATCCATCTTTGGACACTTAGATTGCTTCTACATTTTTAGCTACAGTGAGTAATGCTGCTGTGTTCATCGACATACAAATATCTTTGTAATTTTTTGAGTGACCACAGACGTTCCAATTTCTCCACATCCTTGCCACCAGTTTTTTTGTTTGTTTGGTTTTTGGTAGTAAGCCATCTTATAGGTATGAGGTGATATCTCGTTGTAGTTTTAATTTGCATTGCCCTGATGATTAGTGATGTTGAGCATCTTTCCATGTGCTTGTTTTGGCCATAGCACTTTTACACAAAACAATAATATCACTTCTTTAGATCCTTATGACACTTACTAGTTTCCTAGACATTTCTACCTGCATCATCCCAATAGGCTTTATATAATTGAGGTAGAGCTATACCATATGTGACCTGGAGAGCATAGGTGATATATAGCTAATCAGTGGGGGAATCAAAATGTGTGACTGGCTGTTCTGGTTCCCTAGATAATTATTTTGTCCCCACCCTCTGCCTTTTTTCAAATGCATTTTTAACGTTAAAAATGCCAATTTGTTTCTTCTAGAATTTTGTGCCTTTGACAATTAACTCATAAGGATAAAGGATTATCATTTGAAAGATGTTTGGATTTAATCTTTTTTTTTTTTAATTTATTTATTTTTTCTGAAGTTGGAAATGAGGAGGCAGTCAGACAGACTCCCGCATGCGCCCAACCGGGATCCACCTGGCACGCCCACCAGGGGCGATGCTCTGTTGCAACCAGAGCCATTCTAGCACCGGAGGCAGAGGCCACAGAGCCATCCTCAGCGCCCAGGGCCAACTTTGCTCCAATGGAGCCTTGGCTGCGGGAGGGGAAGAGAGAGATAGAGAGGAAGGAGAGGGGAAGGGGTGGAGAAGCAGATGGGCGTTTCTCCTGTGTGCCCTGGCTGGGAATCGAACCCGGAACTCCTGCACACCAGGCTGACGCTCTACCACTGAGCCAACTGGCCAGGGCCTGGATTTAATCTTCATAACCCAAAGAGGTAGAACTACTTGGAGAAAAGATTTCATACAGTGTGTGAATGAATTTTTTAATAATCATAGCTGCATGACAATGGGCTGCCTTTGAAAGACAGTGATGCCTGACCTGTGGTGGCGCAGTGGCTCAAGAGTCGACCTGGAACACTGAGATCGCCGGTTCAAAATCCTGGGCTTGCCTGGTCAAGGCACATATGGGAGTTGATGTTTCCTGCTCTCTCTGTCTCTCTTCTCTAAAATGAATAATAATAAAAAAAAAGATAGTGAATCACTTTTGCTGGGTTATGCAGGCAGAGGCTTGGCCATCACTTACTGAGTTGTTTTCAAAAATGTATAAGGTTTATCCCCAGCCTTACAATTTCATAATGTCACTTGTGGGCTAATGAAAATGAATTCTCGGTTTGTTTATTTTTCTTTCAGCTCCTTTTATCCTAAAGAAATTGGACAGCATATAAAGATTGGACATCACATGGGAACACATGATATGAAGAACTTGGTTCCAGTTTCTCCTCTGCAAATGAACAGGCCCAGAAGGATGTAGGATACTCTTTGATGAATGGACATAAAACTTCTACTTGTTCAGAACAAGTTTGGTTGTGGTAACTGACCTTCATAGCTAAAACAGAAAACTACTTGGGAAGTATGAAAGACATTTTGGGGTCATAGTACACCCTTATGCCTGTGATTTCAGCCTCCATGAATGTTGATATAATTGTAAATAATGTCAAATTCAATTTTCTAGCAAGTATTAATTCTATAAGGGACTATGTCTGCACTGGCCCTGTCTTGTCAGTCATTTCTGTTGACCTTTTTACTTCTGTCTGGAGTATATTTGTCGAAGAGCTCCTTATGATTAGTAGTTATGTTTTATGGAAGCCAGCACACAACCACAAGAACATTCAAGCACAGGACCATTAGTCTGTATTTTTAATAAATGTACCAATTAAGAAAAATTGGGATTTTCTTTCTTAACATGCTTTTTGCTGCACATCAATCACTGGTAAAATTATATAATATGATTATTACAACTCATGAAATGGAGCTCCTCTTGTTTTGAACTGGAGAATTTGCTAATCTTGATGAAGTGACATTGTTTTATTGTTAAGCAACCTTTGTGAAAGGCATTGTTACTGCTTGATGCTGAAAATATGTAATACCACCAAAGGAAAAAATAGTACCTTTTTATTCAGCTAGTTCTCCACGTTTGTTGGGGGAGTGGAGAGTCTTAATCTTCTTCCCAGAGGCAGTACAACTGCATTCACCTCTTTGTAGCTAATTATATTGGTATCTACCTCATAGCTCTAAATAACATAATTGTATTATTACTCAAATGGTTTTTCTGTTTTAGACATTGCCTGCTGACTTCTCCCTGTCTGCAAGAATTTAGGAATCTTTCCTCCATTACTCGCACATTTCTCACATTTCTTCTTCCTTCCAATGTACTTATTAGTGTGATTTTCATTAGATTAATTTCATTAGAATTCCGGGTGCTGTTCCATTGTTTTTGTTTCCTGTACATCTTTTTATTTTTCCTAGGCTTAGTTTTTTATGACTTTACCACTAAATCAACTAAACTTCTTTTTTTTTTTTTTTTTTTGTATTTTTCTGAAGTTGGAAACGGGGAGGCAGACTCCCACATGCGCCCAACGGGGATCCACCTGGCATGCCCACCAGGGGGCAATGCTCTACTGCAGTCAGAGCCATTCTAGCACCTGAAGCAGAGGCCACAGAGCCATCTTCAGCGCCCGGGCAAACTTTGCTCCAATGGAGCTTTGGCTGCGGGAGGGGAAGAGAGAGACAGAGAGGAAGGAGAGGGGGAGAGGTGGAGAAGCAGATGGGCGCTTCTCCTGTGTGCCCTGGCCGGGAATCGAACCCGGGACTCCCGCACGCCAGGCCAACGCTCTACCACTGAGCTAACCGGCCAGGGCCTCAACTAAACTTCTTGTCATTTGACTATAAATTGTTCACAGTCTTGCTTCATTAGATACACAGTTTCATCTTGCTGAATAACTTTTTCTTGGAGCTTTCTGACCTACCCCAGTCTAGACTCTCAGCCTTCTGTGCCCAATTATGACTTCTGCAATCTCTCTTCACCCTCACCCTGGGAATTCCTTTTCCTCTTCTGTGTTGGATCTCTTGTTTTCTATATCTTATGTTCAGGGGGCATTTGTTCACTGAATCTTTGTACTGAGTACAGTACCCCTGCCCATAGTTTGGCAAGGAGAGCCTGCTTAGTGATGTAGAGTTACATGGTCACTGGCTTGAGCCCAAAGGTCAGTGGCTTGAACCCAGGGTCACTGCTTGAACAAGGGGTCACTGGGTCAGTTGGACTCCCTCCCTACCCCCGTCAAGGCACATATGAGAAGCAATCGGTGAACAACTAAGGTGCCGCAACTACGAGCTGATGCTTCTCATCTTTCTAAAAAAGTGAAAAATCTTTGCTGTCATTCAGTAGAATTTCAGGAGACAATAGACGCATGTGCTCAATCCATCATTTTTACCAGACTGTATATTTTTTAACCCTGTGATGCTGTTGCTTGTTGGTAATTTATATCCATTCCTGCCTTAAAGAGGTGCAGTAAGTATATGGTCATAAACTCTGGCTCTAAAGGCAGACTGGATTTTGAGTCCTGGCTTCAACATGTATGAGTTGGATGACTTGTAGCAACTGAACCTTTAAATCTCATTTTCTTCACATGTAAAATGAGCATAAATAAAAATATCTCTATTTCAAGGTGTTAGAAGGAGATAATGCAAGTAGAGCAGTGAGCACCGTACCTGACATTTGGTAAATGCTAGTTATTCCTGGTTAGTCTTTGGTACACGGTGCTTAGAAGTGATTTTTGCTGCATTCACTGCACTCGCTCATGTTCCCACATGCTGTGAGATAGCATGCTTATCTTATTGTATGCAGACTTCAAACTACTGAACACTTAAATTCCTAAAATAGCCTTAACCCATCGATGTTAATGTCATTTTACAGATGGGGAGTTGAGACTTTAGTTTTAGTGGCTAATAAATAGTAGTTGGCAAGGCTTTTGAGGGCTTTTAATATTTTATTGTACCCCATCCTAAGTGCCTTTCTCCAGTACTAATAATTTAGCACCCCCAGGTGCCATAATCTATTCACCCAACCACGTAGTCTCTGCTCACCTCCCTCAGGTCTCAGCTTCGGTTCCAGTAACTATCATCGTAATCATTCTTGCACGTACACCATCAACTCTCTTCCTCTCTCTAGCTTCATTGTATTTCCCTAGCAAAACCCAGCCTCGGTTAAATCCAGCTCTGCCTGCCCTGTGCAGTTGAAAGTGGCTAAAAACAAACATGTTGACAGAATCCACTTGGAAAATGGTGACTCTTAAACTTCAGCTGGGTCCTATTGGACCCCACTACATTTCCAGACATTATTCACCTTCTCTTGCCATATTTCATACCTTCTCTTGCCTCAGAATTCCAATCTCTCATCTTTAAGTTTAGCTGGTGATGTTGCTTCATATTTCCCTAAGAACATAGAACTATCCAGAAGAAAATTTCCGTAAACTTATCCCAAGATAACTATCCACACACCAGCATATGTACCCTTCCTCCTGTTAGAAATGTCTTATTTATCCCAGGTGCACTCAATCAATCCCTCCGCCCCATTCACTCCCTACTCAAGGGTCCTGCTCCTGAAATTCTCAGATTTTCTTCATTGGGTCATTTTCAATAGCATACAACAGGTTGTGATTTCTTCTGTCTTAAGAAAGAACTTTGTTTAAAAGCCCTGGGGGAGTTGCTGAGATTTTGTGCAGGGGGTGTTGGCAGGATTATTTGGGTGGAAAACACTTAAGAGAGTAAGTGAAAGGTTTTCGGCTGGAGAGGTTGAAATGTGATACAGCTGCAACTAAAGTGACCAACCAACCACTCCAAGGCTGTCCCAGGTTTGGCCCTGCAACTCCTGCGTTCTAGGAAACCTCCATCCTGGGCAAACCAGGATGGCTGGTCACCCTAGTTGCAACAGCAGCTTTAGGCAGACCCACAGGTATCTTTGATGGTGGGGTGGCCTTTCAGAGAAATCCTGCATCAAGGCATTGACTGGTCACTGGGTGTGGGCTGCTGGGGGTTGGTGTAGAACTTCACCAGAGGCAGCTTCCTTAAGCTAAGGGCAGTCCCTAGGAGGGATGCAACAGTGTCAGGGAATCGTGCTACTAGGACATCATTTTTAAATATTAAAGGTGCTTAGCCTTGAGAAGACCTCTAGTAAGAGTCTGAGAGCTGTTTTTAATAACTAAAAGGGTTATTGTGTCAAAGAAAGAATAATTGTCCCAGAAGGCAGATAAGTGTTTGGAAAGGTAAGGAAGGTTGCTAGAGCTCACAACTACTGTGACCAAGGCGGACTGGGTTGGGGAAGGGGGTTTTCACCGGAGAAAGTTTCACAGCAGAATCTGAAGGTGGCTACTCCTAGTAAGAGGTTGCCACTATGAAGGCTACTTGAATGTAAGTTCTATCTCACATTTTTCTGTCCCACATAATATCTACAAAGAAGGCCGAATGAACCTGAGTTGAAAGTGAAGAAATACTGACTTTCCAGATACTGTCATTTAGGCTTTGGGAAAGGATTCCTAATTTACTTGGTAGAGGTATTGACTTTCTTAAACATCTTTAAGAGGCTTACTTACAATCTAGCAGGGGAGTCAGACATACAATTTCATCACTAATTCATTATATTATGTAAACCGCCAGGAGAGTGGAGTACAGTTAACAGAACATGCCATAGGGTAGCTCTATCCTATCGGGCTGGGAGGAAGTAAGAAGGGCTCCCTGTGAAAGTCATAAAGCAAGATTTGGGTGATTTAAGAATTTGCCTGATAAAAGAGTGAGGAGCCTTTGAAAAAGTGTTAAAGCAGATGTGTTTAAGGAATAAAGGGCAGTGTGACTGGAGTATGTTGAGCATAGTAGAGAAAACCTTCAGTCCTTCCAGAAACTCCTGTTGTCTTCTGAAACGAGTCTTAAGAGATCCTGTGACATCTGCTGGCTAGTGTATATACTGCAATTCCAAATTTCATTACACAAAAACAACCTGCACTAACGTTTTTTTTTAAAGGCTAAGATGATAAACTGGAAATAAAGCACCAGGTCTTTTCCATACTCTTTATGTGTCCACACAGGGGACTGTGAACAGTTGTTACTTACATGCTATTTGTATGCACTCAATGTCACAGATACAGACCTGTGGTGTCCTTTGCCTACTTTTATACAAGTTCACAAAAGATTAGATAGAAATCACATCTATAAAAGTTGATCAGATTTGTTACTGAGATATAGAAACATTACAAAATCAGTTTATGTTTTAAATAAAACCTGTTTAATATCTGATGAAATATTTTCAGTTATGAAATGCTCTTCAATTGTTCCTTCATAAATAAAACAAAGCTGGCTTTAGTCCAATAAGCATTCTTCTAATGTTAAAGATATGTTTTAAACATGTCTGATGATTTTTCTTCCTCTGTCACATTAGTACTTTTATTTTCCACTTATGTAAATTTAATAATACATAAACAGCAATCCAGACAATGATACTGCTGCATTTGAAACAGTGTTCCATTGGCAACTGTCTCAGTTGCTTAAAATATTCATTAGCCCGCTGACATTAAAAGGCCACTTTGGGACTGACCTGTGGTGGCACAGTTGACCTGAAATGATGAGGTTGCAGGTTCAAATCGCCAGGTTTGCCCCATCAAGGCACATAGAGAAGCAACTACTATGAGTTGAAGCTTCCTGCTCCTCCCACCTCTAAAATCAATCAATACCTGTGGTGGCACAGTGGAACACTGAGGTCGCCAGTTTGAAACCCTGGGCTTGCCTGATTAAGGCACAAATGGGAGTTGATGCTTCCTGCTCCTTTCCTCTCTCTCTCCTCTCTAAAAATGAATAAATAAAACCTAAAAACAAATAGATTTTTAAAAAAGTATAAATTTGGTGAACAAAGGGTGATTAAGAAATACATGTAATGTGAAAATGTGGGTTGTTGGAGAGTAGAGATCTATATGTTAGGAAGAAGCACCAGAATTAGTGGTTCCAACTCCAGTTACACCTTCAGCTCTGCTATTATGTGAGTGTGTGTCAGATTTTTCTACTTGTAAACTCCAAAATCCAGCTTTGGTAGACTTAAGGAGAAAAGTGATTTATTAAAAGAATTATAGGTAGTTTAGCATCACCAGGAGGCCTAGAGAGACTAGGCAACTGGAACATCAACCTTTATCACATGTTCACTCCACACAACCTGGTGCAGTGAGGATGGCATCTCTGCTGAGGATTAGATGTCACCATTTCTTACCAAAGCCACAGGCACAGAACCCTGGACTATCATGGCAGCCAGTGTTGCTCTAAGGACTTCATCTTGCTGTATTTGCCATGGACATCAAAATACTATTCCATGATTCTACTTTGCTGTGTCTCTGGCTTCCAGTTCAAAGTCCAGGGAATGTTTAATCTGTAGTGTCACATGAAGCAGACAAAATGTCTGGATTTCAGCTTCTGTAGTGAAAGTCATGCTTTGATTCCCAACAAGTTTATAAGATGGGGAATTTCCATGTAGGGAGGGAGAAGTCTATTTGGGGGAGTAAGTATCAGCTCATTTTATTTTGTAGTAAAATCAGACATAGGAAGAATATGCTAACATGATATCTTTTTTTTTTTTTTTCATTTTTCTGAAGCTGGAAACAGGGAGAGACAGTCAGACAGACTCCCGCATGCACCCGACCGGGATCCACCCGGCATGCCCACCAGGGGCGATGCTCTGCCCACCAGGGGGTGATGCTCTGCCCCTCCAGGGCGTCGCTCTGCCACGACCAGAGCCACTCTAGCGCCTGAGGCAGAGGCCACAGAGCCATGCCCAGCGCCCGGGCCATCTTTGCTCCAATGGAGCCTTGGCTGCGGGAGGGGAAGAGAGAGACAGAGAGGAAAGCACAGTGGAGGGGTGGAGAAGCAAATGGGCGCTTCTCCTGTGTGCCCTGGCCAGGAATCGAACCCGGGTCCTCCGCACACTAGGCCGACGCTCTACCGCTGAGCCAACCGGCCAGGGCGATATCTTTCTTTTTTTTTTTTTTTTTTTTTAAGCATTGTTTCCCTTTTCATTTTTTTTTTTATTTTTTATTCTTTTTTTTATTTATTCATTTTAGAGAGGAGAGAGAGACAGAGAGAGAGAGGAGAGAGAGACAGGGGGGAGGAGCTGGAAGCATCAACTCCCATATGTGCCTTGACCAGGCAAGCCCAGGGTTTCGAACCAGTGACCTCAGCATTTCCAGGTCGACGCTTTATTCACTGCGCCACCACAGGTCAGGCCACATTGTTTCCCTTTTTAAAAATTTATTGGGATAACATTGTTCGCCAAATCATACAGGTTTCAAGAAGTCTATTATGTTGACCCTGGACAAATCACTTTGAGTCTCACTTTTCTATAAAGCAAAGTAAATAAAGTTCACATAGCTGTAGAGAATTATGTATGTTTGCTCATTTGTTTCTCAATAAATATCAACTGCGTGCCAGGATGCAAAGACGAGCGAGTTGGCTCTTGTTTAATGGAGGGGAAAAATCCACAGCAGGCCCTGGCCGGTTGGCTCAGCGGTAGAGCGTCGGCCTAGCTTGCGGAGGACCCGGGTTCGATTCCCGGCCAGGGCACACAGGAGAAGCGTCCATTTGCTTCTCCACCCCTCCGCCACGCTTTCCTCTCTGTCTCTCTCTTCCCTTCCTGCAGCCAAGGCTCCATTGGAGCAAAGATGGCCCGGGCGCTGGGGATGGCTCTGTGGCCTCTGCCTCAGGCGCTAGAGTGGCTCTGGTCGCAACATGGCGATGCCCAAGATGGGCAGAGCATCGCCCCCTGGTGGGCAGAGCGTCGCCCCATGGTGGGCATGCCGGGTGGATCCCGGTCGGGCGCATGTGGGAGTCTGTCTGACTGTCTCTCCCTGTTTCCAGCTTCAGAAAAATACAAAAAAAAAAAAAAATCCACAGCAAGTGGGAGGGTAGAAGCATGAACAGCAGAGGTGAGGGCAGAAAGAGAAGGCTCAACTGCAGTTTGCAAATGATATTTTTATATCCAACTACTTACATATAAAATCCCATTTTCCATTTGGCAAGTGATGGTTGTACCACTAATAAGAAAGACAGCATGGCCCTGGCCAGATAGCTCAGTTGGTTAGCATCATCCTGACATGTAAAGGTTGCTGGTTAGATCCCGTCAGAACATCTACAGGAACAGGTCGATGTTCTGTCTCTTTCTCTAAAATCAATAAATTTTAAAAAGCATGCTCTTATAGAAACGTGCTGTTGCACTCCTTTAAAAGGCTTAGCTATTTTATAGACATACCAAAATGATAAATTGGCTGGCAGAAATCCAGAAATTCAGGCTTTTGATTGATTATTGACAGATAGTCAATAATCTAGACTGCCAGTTTCACACAGTGGGTATTTTTTAAAGGATTAAATATCATTGCTTTGCCAGTCATCAGTAAAAAGGTAAATCATCAAACTCATTGTAGTATAAACCATAACCTGTTTTGATCTGACCAACCTGTCAGATCTTCCTACTATATCTGGCTACTGTGTGTACAGCCTTGTGTCTTTGTTTAAAATAAACTGTTGGTTTTGGGCTTAGGATGGTCCTTCCCCCAATTTACAAAAGAGAACAGCTGCATGGTAACCAGCAGCACTCAAGATAGTAATATATGGACTACATTTTCATAGAATACACTTCTGTAGAACCAGAGACTGACAGGTCAATGGGACCACAGGTGTCAGCTATTACAAACCTCGGTCTGGTGCAATAATTTCTTGTTCACAGCAATCTCAAGTTAGATTTCTGAGGCTGACATTCTCTCCTAAAATCTAGAAGTCTATATCCAATTGCCTTCTTCAACGCTTCATTTGAATGACACACGGGCATCTTAAATTTAGCAAGGGCAAAAGTGAGTTCTTAATCTCCCTCTACCTCCTAATACGTTCGTTCGTTCCCCTACAATAGTTAACCATTTCAGTGAACAGCACACCCTTGGGCCCAGTGAGTAGATTAAGCTAGAAGTCTGTGAATCCCCCAAATATCCCGTATCAAGCCAAATTTGACTACCTCAAAAAATTTTCTCTAATCCATTTATTTCCATCTTCACCACTGTAACTCCAGTCCGAGTCTTAACCAATCTCTCTGCCTCCTCTTAGCTTTGTCTGTTCTACTCAATAGCTGGCATACTTAAAAAAATAAAAAAAATAAATTAAAAAAAGGTATCAAATCACCAACATTCTCCACCTATTCAATGGCTTCCTTTCATATAAAAATTTAAAATCCTTATCATGGCCTGCTAAGTGCTGCATGATCTAGCTCCTAACTACCTCGCTAACTTCACTTATACTGTTCTCTCCTTAACCCAATACGTTTCTGACAAACTAGATATTTTCCATTTAACCAAAAACAGTCTTCTTTCTTCTGCCCTGCCCTACCCCACCGGAGTCTTCGAGTCTTCGCACTGGCTTTCCTCTCCTCTCTTCCATCTGGTTAAATCCTTACCTTTCTGTGAGAGGTTCCTGACCACCTTGCCCCCTAATTTTAAATCAGGGTTCCTTCAGTGCACTTACCATAATTTAAAGTACATATTTAAATGGTATCTGATTAATGACTACCTTCTCCACTTGAGAATTAACTTCAAGAGGACAAGAATTAGTTCAGCTTTGTTCACGGTTGTGCCCATAATAACAACAGCAGCAACAACTACCATTTACTACGTGGCAGGCACTGTGCTAATCGCTGTACCTATAATACTTTTATCTATACTCCCAGTGTATTGTGTGCTTCATAGCCAGTGGTCAGTCTGTCGAATGAATGAACCCAGCCCCTAAGAGCACGCCTACAAGTTGCTTACCACCAGCTGAAACAATCTAGCTATAAACAACTCCGGTGATTGGAAGAATGTTCTTTATCCTGGCCCCAGAAGCCTCCCTGCAATTTCCGCCCACCGCTTCTATTTCTGCCCCGTCTGGGGCCGCACACTACCAGCCTTGATCGTCCTCCTACAAGCTCGATTTCGGAGGATCTGAAGCCCCAAGCGTGCCCCTCCAGTCTCCGTCGTCCCTCCCAGATCCTCTGGGTTGCTTTTCCGCCGCGGTGGTCTAGGAACTGGACCCCGCCGCTGGTTCGCTGCTCCCGGCATCCCCCGCCTCGCGCGTCACGTGGCGGCGCCCGCCCCGCACCGGCATCTGTCCGCCCCCGGGCGGGGCTCGCGGCGAGTCCGCCAGCCCCGCTCCTCCGCGCTCCACTGCGGCTGCGGTGCCCGCAGCCGGGACTGCGTGGGCGAGCGCCCTCGGGAGCTCCCGACCAGGTAAGAGACGGTCGGCCCGCGGAGGCTGCGGGAGAACTTACTCCATCCGCATCCTCGGGATGCCCCCGGCCCGGAACAGGGGGTGGCCCGGGGGGAGGGGCTCGGGAGCCTGGGGCTGCTCCGGGAAACCTGAGCGCTTCCCAAGGCTCCCGGCCCGGGGCGGCCTCCGGGTCCCGACGGAGGGAGAGCATCTGGCCCTGAAGTGGGCGGCGGGGGTGCCCGCAGGCCGCACGCGGCGCGGCGCTCTTGCACTCTGCGGACACCTGGATGCTCAGCCGTGCGGAAGAAGAGTTGTGCCTTGATTTCCCCCCGTGTAAAACGACCGCGCGGGGAAGGTAAATCTCCGCGGTTGCCTTCAGCCCTGAGGTTTTGCGAGTGTGTAAATGCAGTCGAAGGGGAAGAAACAGTCTTGGGATGGGAAGAGCCATCACCTAGGAAAGCAGGAGCGAGTGTCTGGCCCAGCCACCTTATTAATTGTCTTCTGTCTTTTGTGCAAATCGCAAGCCTCTTTGAGACTCGGTTTCTCCATTTTTAAAGTAAAGGTGATGACACCTGCTCGGCCTCCCTCATAGGACTACAGTGAAGAACAAAAAGCCATTGAAGAGCCAGAATTCTCTGGAGGCAGACCTGGGTTCAAGTTCTATTCTGCCGCTTCCTAGCTGTGGCCTTGAACCATGTAGAACTCTCATTTGTTAAAAGCAGATAATAATAGTACTTAGCTCATGAAGTTGCTGTGAGAATTAAGTTTAAAAGGTTTAGCACAGTATCAGGCACAGAAGTGCTCAAAGAGAGTGCTATGAATATAAGTATTATTAAATTAGTAATTTCACGTGAGGGGTGTTTAGAACAATCACAGTTTCTGTATATTTAGTCCTTAAGGGAGTACTGTTTTGGTTTCCTAAGAAAGGGTCCAAGTGAAACCCTTTCCCCCTTTCTCTTTCTGGGTCCCTTTGGTTCTCTTTACAGTTGGCATGTGAACCTGTTGTTCCTATCAAAGGAGTCAGGCAGGATGGGAACATTAATGTACTCAAGCAGATGGGTATCAGATTCCCTCTGAGGGGGAAAAAAGTGCCAGGCCTGTGCTACCACCAAAAAAAGCACCGTACAGAGATTGCCTGTCAGAGCTGGAAGATGCCTGGGAAACCGTCTAGTCAAACTGTCAACTTTTGCAAATGAAGAGGCTGAACTCAGAAAGAAAATGGGACTTGGATTTTCTCAGGACCTGAAAGAATATAGACACAGCATGGTGGAAAGAACGTACACTGTTTACCAGACACTGTGCTTTCCCTGAATTCGAACCTAATTTTTCATTTAATCAACAAGTATTTTTGGAGCACCTACTATGTGTGCTTGTATACCTAGTAGGAGCCGGAGAATAATATAGATGTATTATATATACGAAATATATATGTGTGTGTGTATGATATGTATATGTGTGTGTGTGTATGGTGTGTGTGTGTGTATGTATATATATATATATATATATATATATCCATTCCTCTGCTGGTTCTCAGTACATTTTATAACAACATGTTTCAGCTCCCTGTGAGCTTGCCTCATAGCAGCTGGCCTCAAGGGACAGAAGCACACAGAGAGGCATGAATTGTTTCAGAATCAGTCCCAGCAGTCCCAGAGCCTTTGCTGAAGCCAGGTGAGCTTTTAAATTTAGACACTGAAGAAAATGCTGCTTTATCAGGGCTTTTAGGAAAGGATTTTCTTCTGACTTGGAGCAGTTGGATTTCTTAGTCTTTCTGGTTTCAGGTCTTCAATTGTTTTTACATTTCTGAAAAGAGCCACCCTCACCATAATGCCTTCATTCTGGTTTCCATGGTTATCTGATGAATTATATACTTTTATGATAGCACAAGTAGCTGTTAAGTAATAACTCGGTCAAGCAGTCCTCAGTCCACTGTGGGTTTCAGTTTTCTGGTGGTGGGTTGTTTTTTTTCAGTGGTAGTCAAACTTCTCCTTCCCGGCCTTCTTCCTTCTTTCCTTTAACAAACATGCATGGGTGTCAGGGCCAAGAAGAGTGGGACTAAGTAGAAATAAAGATGAAAACATATGTTGACGCTGGCTTATGGATCTTGGAGTCTATGAGGGAAATGTAAGGGGCAGACCGGTGGAGCTCTGAGAGGTGTAGACAGGGAACCAGCCAGGGCTCTCAGAGGTCGGAAGGATTTCACATCCTGAGATACTTTTCAAGGAAGATGAAAAAGAAACAAGTTCCTTTTACATGTCTCAGCTGCCTAGTAATAGATGGTAGTACAAGGAGCATTTGTTCTTTCACTTTGTCTTAATGAATGAATCTTCTCTTAAGTCATCTTTCACAGGCTTTGTTTGAAATTCCTGCTTATTTCTCTCATTACCCTCTTCCTGTTGTTAGCAGTGTATTTGTTTCCTACTTAAACATATGATATTCTTTCCATAAAGGTAGATAGACATATGATTCAGATTTTGTGTATTTCATTTTAAATGTTTAACCTGTGTGTCTCATTTCACCAATTGTGTTCTAATGCAGTCACTTATTTCTTTATTTTTACAAGTAATCTCCCAAATACTTTAATGCCCTTATTAGTAATTCCAAGCACCCTGGGGGCTTAAACAGTACAAAGAAATCAGTCTTACTTTCTTTTTTTTTTTTCTTTTTTTGCATTTTTCTGAAGCTGGAAACAGGGAGAGACAGTCAGATAGACTCCCGCATACGCCCGACCGGGATCCACCCGGCACGCCCACCATGGGGCGATGCTCTGCCCCTCCGGGGCGTCGCCATGTTGCGACCAGAGCCACTCTAGCGCCTGGGGCAGAAGCCACAGAGCCATCCCCAGCGTCTGGGCCATCTTTGCTCCAATGGAGCCTCTGCTGCGGGAGGGGAAGAGAGAGACAGAGAGGAAAGCGCGGCGGAGGGGTGGAGAAGCAAATGTGCGCTTCTCCTGTGTGCCCTGGCCGGGAATCGAACCCGGGTCCTCCGCACGCTAGGCCGACAATCTTACTTTCATTCTCCAGAGGAGTGAGAACTGTAGAGTTTGAACAATCCAACCACACTTATTTCTGACACAGGTATATGGTATCAGTCTTGAAGAGCTGTCCTTAGTGGTCCAAGGATGTGTGGTCACGGCTGCTCAATGCCCTTGCTGGACCAGGTTCCTACAAGCTTGATCCCATGCTCAGGTTCCAAGGTTAGAGCTTTTTCAGTCTAGCTCATGTGCTTAGCCATTCTCCCCAGAGCACTGCACTCTGGGCTGTGTGATGAGCCTGTTACCAAGCTGGGTTCTCCCAGGCTCCTGGTGAGTTCTCTTTGGAGGCATACATGGACTTTTCCTGCTAGCAGTCTTGGTCAGGTTCATCCCATTTTGAAACCTTTTTTGGTTGGATGCTCAATCCCTTTTCTTCTTAACCATAATCCAAGATATTTATTGGCAAGTTGATTCTACTTCCCCCAGATTCTGCCTACAAAAGATTCTCAGGAATGACAGCCTTCAACAAGATAACTTCCCTAGGACTTGGGATGCCTACTCACCTTACTTTTCAAATGTAAGAGGGGTCCTCTGATGACTCTTGGCAAAGCATGGATCTGTTTCCAGGAGGCTGTTTCTCCACCTAGACTCCTAAGAGAAGTAGGCATTATTGAAAATTTACTTGGCATGTACCCTGTTAGATATTTGGGGGACAAGGTTTTAACTTAAAAATAAAGGATTTTCACTCTTCCTTCCTGTCTGTCTGTCCCTCTCTCTGACTCTCTCTCTGTCTGTCAAAAAAAAAAAAAAAAAAAAAGGATTTTCAGTTCCCTCAACTTTTCTAAGAGTCAAACAATAATCAGTATGTTTATTTCATTGTCTTTGTTTTTACACTTTTAAAATGTGAGATATAACAAGAATGCCTGCAAGGAAAAAACCCACAAATGTACAGTTTAACAATTCTAAGGGAAATAAGCATGTAATCACTGCCCATGTCAAGAAATAGAACATTGCCAATATTCAGTAACCTCCCATTCCAAGAAGAAACAACTATCCTGACCTTTGTGATAATTATTTTTTGCTTTTCTTTGTAGTTTTGTCACCTATATTTACATCCCTAAACAATATAGTTTATTTTCACTAGTTTTTAAACTTCATACATACAGAATCATTGTGTGTGCATTTTGTGTTTGCTGCTTTTGCTCAGCTTGTTTGTGAGGTCCATCAGTGTGATGACTGCACTTAGTTTTATTGCCCACAGTGTTGCATGATACGAATATGTCACGATGTATTTATTCATCCTGTAGTTGATGTGCACCCGTGTTGCTGATAGTTTCTGACTGCCAAGAACAGTGCAGCCAACAACATCCTTAGACATTTTCTCTTGTGAATGTGAACAAGTTTCTCCAGGTTATTATGTCAAAGTGGAATTGCTTTGCCAGATAATGCCAGTTTCCTGACTGTACCAGTTTACTTTCTGGCCAGTGGAATATAAGAATTCCAGTTGCTTCACTTCCTTGCAACTAGTTGGTATTGCCAACTAGTTTAAATTTTTTAACCATTCTCATTGTATCAATATAATGGTATCTCTTGTGGTTTGAATTTTGGAGTTTTGATATATTTTGGTTAGTGGTCCCTAGTCAGTTGCATGTTTTAGAAGTATCCTTTCCTACCTGTGACTCTCTTCTCACCCTGTTAAATGGTGGTATGTTAGATCTTATTCTGTAGAAGCAGCACCTGAAATGGGTGTTCTTCTGTAAGTGGTTCACTGGGAGAAGTGCTCAGGAAAATGAGAATGCAGGAAGCAGGGTGGATGGAGAAGGGAGAGGGGTATAACCAGGCTAGGTGTTAGCAGCTGAAACTTCTTTCTGGGGCATGGATGTGCTCGCCAGGAAAGAGGAGCCAGGTGAGGTACCAATAGTGTCCTCTGCAGTCCATTTGAATTCATTCCCTTTTTATCTCAAGTTTGCTCATCCAGATACAACTTCTCTAGGATTCTGGCTGGTCACAATTTCTGGGAAAACTTATAAGAGGAGGGTTAGTGGGACAAACTACAGATTTTGCTGCTGCTTCAGATCTAACTAATACCCACTGGCTTCGTCTTCCGCCACCCATTTTAAATCCCCTTTTGTCCCTTGAATGTTTGCAAGGACTCAGTGATGAAGCCACCTGGGTCTGGAAGTTTTTTTTACATTTTTGTTTCATTACAGATTCAATGCTCTTAATGGTTCTAGGGTAGTTAAAATTTGTCTTCTTAGTTTTAGTAAATAATATCTTTCTAGGAATTTGTCCCTTTTAGGGCTTCAAATTTATTTATATAAGTTTGTTTATATTTTCTTATTATTCACTTAATGTCCAAAACATCTGTAAAGATAACCCCCATTTCACTGTAATTCATTTTTTATTCTTTCTCCCTTTTTCCTTCATCAGTTGCAGTAGAGCTTCTAGTCAAAGAATCAGCTTTTGTTCTTGTTGATGCTCTCCATCATATTAATTTTGTTTCATTCAGTTCTGTCTTTCCTTTATTTTTTTCATTCTACTTTTCTTGGGTATAGTTTATTTTTGTTTTTTCTGATTTTTTAAAAAATGTTACTACTGTTTAATTTAATTTTTTTATTTATTCATTTTTAGAGAGATGAGGGAGAGAGAGTGAGAGAAGTGGAGGGAGGAACAGGAAGCATCAACTCCCATATGTGCCTTGACCGGGCAAGCCCAGAGTTTCAAACCGGCGACCTCAGCATTCCAGGTCGATGCTTTATCCACTGTGCCACCACAGGTCAGGCTTTTTTTTTTTTTTCCTAAATTTTTTAAATAGCTCCCTAGTTCATTAATTTTGATGCTTTTTATTTTTATTTTTTTCATTTAAGGCCACACACTTTTCTCCAAATACTGGTTAGTGGGAGCTCACAAGTTTTGATATGTGGTCTTTTAGTCATTTATTTCTAAATATTTTCTAATTTCCATTGTGATTTCTCCTTTGACTCATAGGTTTCTTAGAAATGTGTTTTTTGTTGTTTTTTTTAATATTTATTTATTTATTACAGAGACAGAAAGTGAGTCAGAGAGAGGGATAGACAGGGACAGACAGACAGGAACGGAGAGAGATGAGAAGCATCAATTATTAGTTTTTCATTGCGTGTTGCAACACCTTAGTTGTTCATTGATTGCTTTCTCATATGTGCCTTGACCGCGGGCCTTCAGCAGACTGAGTAACCCCTTGCTGGAGCCAGCGACCTTGGGTCCAAGCTGGTGGGCTTTTGCTTAAACCAGATGAGCTCGTGCTCAAGCTAGCGACCTCGGGGTCTTGAACCTAGGTCCTCTGCATCCCAATCTGATGCTCTATCCACTGCGCCACCGCCTGGTCAGGCAGAAATGTGTTTTTTAAAGAGTATTTTCTTGTTATATTTTATTAATTTATTGTGTTCAATGAGCTTGCTTTGTGTAATTTTAATCCTCTAAAATTTACTGAAATTTCTGTTTGGGCTCTGTTTATGGCCAGTTTCTATAAATGACTACATATGCTTGAAAGTGTTATATATTCTATAACTAGAATTCAGTGTTCTGTGTAATGATTAAGTTTATTAAAGATATTCAAATCTTCTTTATCCTTAGTGATTTTTCTTACCTCTTCTAGGTATTATAGAGAGAAATGTGTTAAAATATCCAAGTATGACTATGAATTTGTCTATTTCATCTTTTAATTTTTTGCTTTGTATCTTTGAACCCTATTATCAAGTGCATAGTAATATAAAGCTGTTACTCTTTCCTGGTGAATTAACCTATTTATCATTCTGAAGCTGCCCTTTATCCCTAGTAAAATAACTTTTTTGCCTTAAACTCTTTTTATCTAATACAGTTACACCATCTTTTTGTTTTGTTAATCTATGCAAGGTATGTCTTTTCCTACCCCTTCAGTTTCATCTTTTCTGTATCTATATTTTAGATACAGAAACAGCATCTAGCCTGACCTGTGGTGATGCAGTGGATCAAGCATCGACCTGGAACGCTGAGGTTGCCAGTTCAAAACCCTGGGCTTGCCCGGTCAAGGCATATATCGGAGTTAATGCTTTCTGCTCTTCCCTCCATTCATTCATTCTCTCTCTCTCTCTCTCTCTCTCTCTCTCTCTGTCTCCTCTACAAAAATGAATAAATAAAAATAATTTTTAAATAAAAGAAAGAGCATCTAATTGGATTTTTTTTCTTTTTTGTATTTTTCTGAATTGAGAAGCAGGGAGGCAGAGAGATAGACTCCCGCATGCACCCAACTGAACTGGGATCCACCCGGCATGCCCTCTAAGGGGCATTGCTCTGTTGCAACGGAAACCATTCTAGTGCCTGAGGCAGAGGCCATGGAGTCATCCTCAACACCCAGGCCAGCTTTGCTCCAATGGAGCCTTGCTGCAGGAGGGGAAGAGAGAGAGAGGAAGAAGGGGGGAAGGGTGGAGAAGCAGATTGGTGCCTCTCCTGTGTGGCCTGGCCAGGAATCAAACCTGAGACATCCACACACCAGCCGACACTCTACCACTGAGCCAATTGGCCAGGGCCAGATTTTGTATTTTTATAGCCTGTTTTTGTTACCTGAAATATTTAGTCCCTGTTTAGTTAATATGGCCACTGACATATTTAAGTATAAGTGTCTTTATATTTTATGCTCCCCATGTATTTATCTTCCCAGTTCTTCATTTCATTTTAGCTCTTTCTTCCCTTCTTTTGGGTTACTTTTTTTTAAGGGTAATATAACTTTGTTTTAGATTTTATTTATTCATTTTGAGAGAGAGAGAGAGAGAGAGAGAAGGGAGGAGGAGCAGGAAGCATCAACTCCCATATGTGCCTTGACCAGGCAAGCCCAGGGTTTCTAACTGGCAACCTCAGCGTTCCAGGTCAATGTTTTATCCACCGTGCCACCACAGGTTATGCCTTTTGGATTATTTTATTTATTTATTTTTTTGTATTTTTCTGAAGTTGGAAACGGGGAGGCAGTCAGACAGACTCCCGCATGCGCCCAACCGGGATCCACCCGGCATGCCCACCAGGGGGCGATGCTCTGCCCATCTGGGGCGTCGCTTTGTTGCATCCAGAGCCATTCTAGTGCCTGAGGCAGAGGCCACAGAGCCATCCTCAGCACCCAGGCCAACTTTGCTCCAGTGGAACCTTGGCTGCGGGAGGGGAAGAGAGAGACAGAGAGGAAGGAGAGGGGGAGGGGTGGAGAAGCAGATGGGTATTTCTCCTGTGTGCCTGGCCGGGAATCAAACCTGGGACTCCTGCACGCCAGGCTGACGCTCTACCACTGAGCCAACCGGCCAGGGCCTTTTGGGTTATTTTTAATCATTCAGGTTTTTTTCCCCCTTCTACTAGTTTAGGTGTTATGCACTTTCTCTTCTTTAATGGTTACCCCTGAAATTTTAATTTAACTAAAGTTGACAAAGTTAGAGGTGATAAGTATCCCTACTCTTCTTTTGGACAGCACAGGGACCTTAGACTGTTGGAACCCGCTTATTCCTTTGTGGCAGACTGGTTGCAGTGCGCTGTAGCAGCTTTGATTAGGGTCATTTAAGGGCCTGCAGATGGAACAAATGTGATGAGGGAGTAAAAAGTCAGAGAGCAAAGAATTCACTTGAGAAAACTATGTCCATTTTTCAGGACTCTTTTGGTTGCAAGTGATGAGCTTAGACTCTTAACTTTGGAAAGAAAATCTGTTGGCTTGTAAAACTACATAACTGATCTAGGGGCTCAAAAATATTTTTGAGGGTGTGTGTGTGTCTGTCTGTCTCCATCTCTCCCAAGGATCAACCTTGCTTGTCTAAATTTACTTCATTCCTCAGATGAACTCTTCTGAGTTGTCCCCATCCTGGCATGGGGGCTGGGATGCTCTGTCGGCTACTTTGTGTCAAGTGTCCATCTCGTGTGCTGGGCCCCTGAGGCACTATGAATGACAGCCCCACCAGGACTGAATGGAATGGGAGCGGAGTTCCTCTAAAGAACCAGAAGAGGGAAGGTGTGCCAGGCAGATGAAGGTTATAGCTACCACAGTCCGTTACACTGAGTAGTGACTGGACGAGTGATGCAAAGAAGAGGGTTAGAGAGGTTGTAGTTGGAATTACTGTAACTCAGTTAATTTGTATAAGAAAAAAAAAAAAAGGAGACATCACGTATTTATGAGCCCACTGAAAGAGAAGGAAGAATCTGGTCAAACAGTTCTATTGCCCACCAACCACTGGGCACTTCGGCTTTGCTGACTGAGGACATGTTGGTGGTTCACAGTAGCAGAGGTGAGAGAGCTAGTGTACGGGTTCTCTGGCATGTGGAAGTGTATTCAACATGTCAGCTGTTGTGCTTGCTAGTCTCATAGCCCTTTTTAAGAGAAACTTCTATATCCACAACTCCTGTTCATGCAGATAAAGCCCCACACAGTTTTGATTTCTACCAGGAAATCTTGCTCTATCCTTACCCCCTAATAGCCAGAACTGACTGGACCAGAGATGCACATCAGACCCAAGAACAGCCAGTTACTAGGCTCATGAGGATCCTGTACAGGGGCTGTGAATTCAGTCCAGGTTAAGAACCTCAGCTGTGCTGCTTACTAACTAAATGAAAGATGGGAGTAACTGTTTATTCCTGGAATTGGGGCTAAGACTACTACTTCCTGGGTTGTTGTAAATGCTCATTGAGATGATATATAAAAAGTACCTGTGCCTTGGCCAGTTGGCTCAGTGGTAGAGCATCAGCCCAGTGTGTGGATGTCTCAGGTTCAATTCCTGGTCAGGGCACACAGGAGAAGCGCCCATCTGCTTTTCCACCCTTCCCCCTCTCCTTTCTCTGTCTCTCTCTTCCCCTCCCGCAGCCAAGGCTCCATTGGAGCAAAGTTGGCCCAGGCACTGAGGACAGCTTCATGGCCTCCACCTCAGGCACTAGAATGGCTCCCGTTGCAATAGAGCAATACCCCAGATGGGCAGAGCATCGTCCCCTAGTGGGCTTGCCGGGTGGATCCCAGTGGGGCGCATGCAGGAGTCTGTCTCTCTGCCTCCCCACTTATCACTTCAGAAAAATTAAAAAAAAAAGTACCTGGTATTTAGCAAGCCCGCATCACACCTTTCCCTGCCCCCTCAAGGTCACCTGCTAATTAATTAGTATTATATCAGGACTGAAATCCAGGTCTCGGGATTCCCAACCCAGTGCGCTCTCATCCTTGGTGACGCACAGTGAACGAACGGGCAGTGCACTGAAGGAGGGAGAGACCGAGGGGGCCCTGACGGCTCCCAGCCACACTCAGAAAGCACCATATGTGCATCAGAACACAGTGTTCTGGTATATATCATCAAATTTCAAAGCTGAAAATAAAAAACAGCTGGTGAGTCGTCTGGCTGAAGAGAGCTGAGGTATGAAGAAATGATGAAAAGCCCAGCTGAGATATTTGTCATCTTCAAAGTTTTAAGTTTTGTCTCATTTCTAATACTGTGTGTAGGTGTGTATGTATACAGGGCTCTTTCATGGTTCACGATATTTTACTCTGTATTTTTAAATGAAAATCCACAAAACTTTAGGGAGATTTACTTTGATTTGAGGAAAGATTGAAAATCATTATTCCATTACAGTTGCTTAATTACCAGTAATACAGGGTATAGTTATCTACACTGGAGTTTGGTATGCTTTGTAATGTGGGGAGAAAATAATCACTTATCCCTTTTTTTTTTCATTTATCCCTTTCTCAGTACTAAATAGAGTTCTTTTTTTCCCAAATATTTTATGTATTTATTGTAGAAAGGAGAGAGAGAGAAAGGGGGGAGGAGCAGGAAGCATCAACTCCATATGTGCCTTGACCAGGGTTTTGAACCAGCGTCCTCAGCATTCCAGGTCAATGTAAACAGAGTTCTGAGCTATCCTAGATACTTTTTACCCCTTACCTAATTTTTTATTAAGAACAAAGTTCCTGCCACTTTGTCATTGATATGGCCTCTCCTAGGTAGAAAGTAAGTGCATTTTCTTTCTTTCTTTATTTTTTTTGTGACAGAGACAGTGAGAGAGACAGAGAGAGGGACAGATAGGGACAGAGATGAGAAGCATCAATTCTTCATTGCTGCTCCTTAGTTGTTCATTGATTACTTTCTCATATGTGCTCTTGCTACAGCAGAGTGAGTGACCCCTTGCTCAAGCCAGTGACCTTGGGCTCAAGCCAGTGACCTTTGGGCTCAAACCAGTGACCATGGGGTCATGTCTATGATCCCATGCTCAAGCCAGCAATCTCGGGGTTTTGAACCTGGGTCCTCTGAGTCCCAGTCCGATGTTCTATCCACTGCGCCACCGCCTGGTCAGGCTGCATTTTCTTCATTATATGAACATGGGACATGAAAGCAGAATTATTAAGTCCCCTGCCCTCAAGATTGCCCAGTGAGGGAGAAGCAGAGCCCCAACAAGAAACCCGTTGGGTCTCTTTTGCCTGGGACATTTCAGCCTGGGGTAGGGCCTTTGAGCTGCTCCCCACTGCCCCCACGTTAATGAAAACTCTGTGAACTCATCCAGCTGGCCTGGCTCCCTGAGCCGTTCAGACTCCAGGAGCCAGGCTGAGCCTTCTCCTGTGTCCTAAACCTGGCTGGATGTTTCCTTCCCCGGGGCTTTGCTGCCACTCTTCCTCTGCCTGCATTCCCCTTTCCTCCATTCTCAGGCCCCATTCTTACCCATAGCTCAGAGTCCAACTCTGATGCCAACTCTTCCATGAAGAGTTGCGTAAACCTAAGTGGCTGAAAACCCAGTCTTTAGGATCGGGCCTGACTTCAGGAGGGGGCCGCTGCTCTTTAGCAGAATGAGTTGGGATAAGTCATTTGTCACATAAGTTCCCTCAGGCTGTTTCTTCATCTGTAACATGAAGACAATAATACTTTAAATAAGTGCTTCTCAACATACAGGACAATGAGTTCCCTGGTTATCTTATTGAAATGCCAATTCAGGATGGTGCCCAAGAGTTGGCATTTCTAACCAACTCTCAGGTCCTGGGAACAGCATTCTGAGTCATAAGCCTTTGCAGAGATATTGAGAGAACAAAGTGAAATAAGACAGGAGGAGTATGTAATATTTTGTGCCCTTCCAATATTGTCTTATTATCTGCTGCTGTTTTTGTTGCCTCCTATTTTTATTGGCTCATTTCCCTAGCTGGAGGTCACATTTTTATTCTTTAAACAAGGTCTTTCCCTCTTTTAAGGCACTAAGCACTTTTTCCTTTATACTGTGGTTTTGGATTTTTTTGTTTTTGTTTTGTTGGGGCGGGAACTTTTTTGATAAAGATGTCTTTGTCCCCTACCAGACTTGAGGGTGGAGTCTTTATCTGATGCCTGATTCCCTAACAGTGTTCAGCACGGCCTTGTACATAGCAAGTGTTGACTACATACTAGCATTTTATTTACTTCTTTTTTTTTTTTTATTCCATGGGGATCTGTGAGACAGTAGGGATTCTGTAGCGAATAGTTTGAATAGTCTCAGTTCTACTGATACTCCAGATAATGATGGTGATTCATTCACTCAATAAATATATATGGAGCATCTCCTGTATACCTAGAGCCAGGCATAGCTCTAGGCATAATGCAAAGCAGTGATACAGTGTTGCTCCCGTTCAGGAGCTTACCTTATACTCAGGGGAGACAGATAATAAAGTATATTATATACATATATAAAATAATAAGCTCTTTGAGGGCAGAGAATGTGTCTACTTGGTCATAGTGGGTTTCCTCATAGTAGGTATTCAGGCAGTGTCCCCTGCCCACTCTGCATCTGAATATGCTCTTTCACTTGTCACATGTAATGTGGCACTTCCTCATGTCCAGTGGTGGGATTCAAATAATTTAACAACCGGTTCTCTGCCCTAATGACCATGTTAAGTATTAAAAAAATGTATACTGAAAGGTAGTTAAGGCCCTGGTCGGTTGGCTCAGCGGTAGAGCGTCGGCCTGGCGTGCGGGGGATCCGGGTTCGATTCCCGGCCAGGGCACATAGGAGAAGCGCCCATTTGCTTCTCCACCCCTCCGCCGCACCTTCCTCTCTGTCTCTCTCTTCCCCTCCCGCAGCCAAGGCTCCATTGGAGCAAAGATGGCCCTGGCGCTGGGGATGGCTCCTTGGCCTCTGCCCCAGGCCCTAGAGTGGCTCTGGTCGTGGCAGAGCATCGCCCCCTGGTAGGCAGAGCATCGCCCCTGGTGGGCGTGCCAGGTGGATCCCGGTCGGGCGCATGTGGGAGTCTGTCTGACTGTCTCTCCCTGTTTCTAGCTTCAGAAAAATACAAAAAAAAAAAAAAAAAAGAGAGAGAGAGAAAGGTAGTTTATTATTTCATGCATTTAATACTTAAATAAAAACAATAAAGAGCCCTGGCCGGTTGGCTCAGCGGTAGAGCGTCGGCCTAGAGTGCGGAGGACCCGGGTTCGATTCCCGGCCAGGACACACAGGAGAAGCGCCCATTTGCTTCTCCACCCCTCCGCCGCGCCTTCCTCTCTGTCTCTCCCTTCCCCTCCTGCAGCCAAGGCTCCATTGGAGCAAAGATGGCCCGGGCGCTGGGGATGGCTCTGTGGCCTCTGCCCCAGGCGCTAGAGTGGCTCTGGTCGCAACATGGCGACGCCCAGGATGGGCAGGGCATGCCCCCTGGTGGGCAGAGCATCGCCCCTGGTGGGCGTGCCGGGTGGATCCCAGTCGGGCGCATGCGGGAGTCTGTCTGACTGTCTCTCCCTGTTTCCAGCTTCAGAAAAATGCAAAAAAAAAGAAACCAATAGAGGTACACAAAACTATGTTATAATAAAGAGTTTTAAAATATTAATAAAGAAATATTAAATAATACCAGACAGAAAACAATAAAACTGTTATTTAAGATATTTCCATATTGCTTCTTTTTATTTATTTTTATTTTTATTTTTTTTGTATTTTTCTGAAGTTAGAAGTGGGGAGGCAGTCAGACAGACTCCCACATGTGCCTGACTGGTATCCACCCTGCATGCCCACCAGGGGGTGATGCTTGGCCCATCTGGGGCACTGCTCCGTTGTGGCTGGAGCCATTCTAGTGCCTGAGGCAGATGCCGTGAAGCCATCCTCAGCACCCAGGCCAACTTTGCTCCAATAGAGCCTTGGCTGCAGGAGGGTAAGAGAGAGATAGAGAGGAAGGAGGAGGGGAGGGGTGGAGAAGCAGATGGGCACTTCTCCTATGTGCCCTGACCATAAATCGAACCCAGGACTTCCACACGCTGAGCCAACTGACCAGGGACCATATTGCTTCTTGATTTGCATCCTCACTTGCAATTTTTTCACCTATGGACTGAATGAACATTACTGTGGGTGCTTAGAATACGCTGTTGTGCAGATTAACTTTAAAAAAGAATAAGGAATGTAAATTTGTGATTTCTACATTGGACGACTGCCCAGGTGCCCACCTTAGAGAGAACCCTGATTACAAGTGCCATTTTAATAACCGGTTTGCCAAACTTAACAAAAATTAGGTATCTGGTGTGAACCAGCTGAATCCTGCCACTGCTCATGTCCCCTTTACTCACCTTGCACATCCACTCAAAAGCATTAGTAAGCTAGATAGTTGTCACTAGAGGTTTTATTTTTGACTTACCTACCCACCATGATGCTCGTCATGCTAAATAGCTCAGAGAACTTACCTTCTCAGAAGCAGTGGGAATCTAGACAGCAAAACAAAACAGAGCTTTACTTCCAGTGCCTTATGTTGACTAGACTGCTGCACAGTGTTCTAGGGGTATCTCTCAGTTTCTCCTTAGCGAGTCCTTTTCAGTTCATGTCCTTTAGATGTGAGGCTGGCAAGGACTTGGTCAGCACTTATCTCTCCACACTCTCCAGTGATCTCATCTTATCCTGTGGCTTTAAATGTCATTCAGGTCGGCCCTGGCCGGTTGGCTCAGCGGTAGAGCATTGGCCTGGCATGCGGGGGACCCGGGTTCGATTCCCGGCCAGGGCACATAGAAGAAGCGCCCATTTGCTTCTCCACCCCCACCCCCTCCTTCCTCTCTGTCTCTCTCTTCCCCTCCCGCAGCCAAGGCTCCATTGGAGCAAAGATGGCCCTGGCGCTGGGGATGGCTCCTTGGCCTCTGCCCCAGGCGCTAGAGTGGCTCTGGTCGCGGCAGAGCGACCCCCCCAGAGGGGCAGAGCATCGCCCCCTGGTGGGCAGAGCGTCGCCCCTGGTGGGCGTGCCGGGTGGATCCCGGTCGGGCGCATGCGGGGGTCTGTCTGACTGTCTCTCCCAGTTTCCAGCTTCAGAAAAAAAAGAAAAGAAAAAAAATAAATAAATAAAAAATAAATAAATAAATGTCATTCAGGTCTCTGTTTAAATGTCACTTCCTTAGAGACCTTCCATTAACAACCGTATCTAAGATAGCACACGTGCATGTGCACACAGGGACACAGGCACACACCCCTCCACCTGCCTTATTTCTCTTTATAGCGTTTATGTTATTTAAAAAATGTATTGTCTGTCTCTGAAGGCAGGGGCTTTCTCTTGTTTACTTCTTGTCAATACTTGGAACAATGCCTAGCATAATAGTTGACAGTCAACAAATGTTTTTTGAATAAATGACTTCTATTTCCTTTGGAAATTCTCAAAATCCTTATAAGGTGTAGTAAGACAGCCATCATTAGCCTGTTTACAGGTGAGGAAATCAGCTCGGAGAGGTTACAGGGTTTGCCTCAAGTCGCTGGGCTGGGATGCAACAGAGCCTGCTGTTGACAGTCGTGTTCTGTGGGACTCACCTCCCCAGAGGGTGGCCTCTGCCTCACCCACTAAGGCTGGGGACACCAGGCGGCCCAGAGGCATGTGGGTACCTCCAGTGGGCTGTTAGGAGGTGCTACACAGAAACCTCAAGTTCTCACACTCTTAGGAGCATGTAAATATGGGAACAGCTGCAGGCGTACCTCAGGACTGCTTTCTCCCATCCCAGATGCGTTCCCATGTTGTCTGTCCTGCCCTTCACAGGCGTCACACTCCAGGGGTGCAGGCCCTGGGGGACATTCGTTAGTTTTAACTCCATAACTCAGATGCCCCAGTGGCAAAAAGGAAGGACAAAACTTGAATACATTTTTTTTAAAGTGTTACTTAGTTATAGAAATCCCTATTGCCACGTGGATCCCCATGGACTAGTGTAAAGATAGAGTAAATAAAACCAAATGGACCAACAGGGAATGTGACATTTGAATAATAAGAAATCTTCAGCTGAGCTTAGAGGGGTCTGGACTCTATTTTTCTCATGTCAACACCGCACTATCTTGTGGCTGACGTGTTGAAGGAGTCTAGATTATTTGTCTTTTTTTTTTTAAAGAATATTAAGTTTTATTCTAGCAGGCAGTTAAGATACTGGTGGAGGCCCTGGCCAGTTGGCCCAGTGGATAGAGTGTCGGCCTGGTGTACAGACATCCTGGGTTCAATTCCCGGTCAGGGCACACAGGAGAAGTGACTGACCATCTGCTTCTCTTCCCCTCCCTCTTCGCCTTCTCTCCCTCTTCGCCTCTTGCAGCCCATGGCTTGGTTGGTTTGAGCATTGGCCCCAGGCACTGAGGATATCTTGTTGGTCTGAGTGCATCAGCCCCAGGTGCTAAAAATAGCTCAATAGATTCAAGCATCAGCCCCAGACAGGGATTGCCAGGTGGATCCCTGTGGAGATGCATGCGGGAGTCTGTGTTACTTACTATCTCCCCTTCTCTCACTTAAAAAAAATAAAAAAAGATACTGGTGGAACCCTTTGACCCCATCGACTTGCTTTTATCCTTCCAGTTTGAATTTTTCTCATGGCATATCCTTTCAGGGCCTCAGCGCAAACCATCCATATTCTGGGCTGGAACTCCATAGCCTCCCAGCTCTGCGTGATCTGTAGTATCACTGTTTGCCCCATAGCAGGCGATCTCTATCAGGCCTGGTGAAGTCCTGTCTTGTGCATGTGTTGCTTCCAGCCAGGAAGTGGCCCACCCGCTCTGTGCTGCTTGCTGCATCATGGCACTCTGCCTCAGTGGTTCCAGCTGCTTCAGCAGCACAGAGCTCAGGCCTGCCAGCTCAGTGAGACTGCCTCTGCTGGGGCTCCGTCTCCTTTCCCACAATAAGGAGGTGCCTCAGGGTGCAAGCTGGGGCAATCATGTACTCATCCCTTGTGTTTTCCATCTCTCAAAGATCACAGTTCTGTGCAGCTGGCTGGTCAGTGCCTGAATGCATATATTCAGTTGCCTTCTAGTTTGTCCAGCCTTGTAATTGTTTATGGCAGAAGAATGAAGCCAGTTCCAGTTGTTCTGTCATGGCCAGAAGTGGCAGTTGAGGTTCAGTTTTGGATATGTGGCTGAGTTTTTAGTATCTGTGGACATCTGAGTAGAATAGCCCAACAAGCAGTTCTGTGTGTTCATGTTTGGAGCCTGAAAGAGACAGTCGGGGCTGGAGGCCCAGATATTGTAGTCACAAATTTAGTAGTAGTTGAAGCCAGATAAATGTGATCATTTATCTACAGAATGGTTAGAGAAGGGGTAGAAGAACATTTTTCTCTCAAAAAGCCTGAGCATACATAGCTAAAGAAGTAGGTGAGTCACAGGAGACCTCATTGTCACAGAAACCACCATAAATAGCGTTCATCTGGGGGAGTGACAGCTGTCAGGAGCCTATTCTCACTGTATTTGTAATTCTTACCAGTCCAGAGACCAGCTCTTCTCCAGTGCCCCTGAGGACTTTGTAAAGTCTCACTGGATCATTGGAGAAAAACCCACATACGCAGGCTCCAATACTTATCTAAGCCACACCTGTCTTGAGAAAGTCCAGAATTTCTTGCAGACATGATCATACATTAGTGCTTCTAGCCTTCTTAGGGCTTAGGTAGCTGACAAGTACGATCAGCATTTTCATAATGTTGAAAGTAAAACCAAGGCCCTGGAGAGGTTAATAATGTGATTAAGGTCAGTTGTGGAGTCTTCCCTGTTAGTTTCTAGTTGTCTAGAGATTGTGTAGGGTTTCAAACTTGAAAGTTGCTCTAACACAACCCCCTTATTTTCAGGTGGAGAAACTGACACTCATGAATGAGAGGGCTTTAAATAGGTATGAACAACTGAAATTCAGTGAAGCCAGCTTAAGCAAAAAGAATTTATTGTAAGAGTACAGAGATAGCTGATGGAATTCAAACAGCAAGGATAAAGCTGGGCTTTGAGAATCGCCTGGAGCCCTAGGCTGGAGTGCTGCAGAAACTCGACACCCCTTGTCTCTCCCTTTCTCTGCTTTTTTCTATGTTTCTGATTTATTCCTCTCTCATTTTATACCAGCTTATTGTGCACCCCCATCGAGAAAATGTTTACCAGTAACTGAGTTTATAGCCTAGAAAAGAAGCAATTCATTCCACTCGAATCAAGAAAGAAGCAACCTGGTTCTAGAATGACAGCTCCTGTTTCCCTGGAGAATGTCTTAGTGGCCCGGTTGGAACTATCCAGAGTCCAGTCAGTTGCAGCCAAGGGGCTGGCGTGGCGTTGTTGTACAACACCTGGCTGTGTGGGTGGAAGTTGCTGGAGGAAGGGAGGATATTTTTCCAGAAAAAGGCAAAGGGACATGTGACTGGGCAGGCAGACCCAGACCCACAGCCTCGGACCCAGCAGGAGGCTTTCCTGAGACTGCTTTATGTGAGGAAACAGTGGTAATTATTTGATCTGGTTATGAGGAGAGCCTGGCAAATGGACAGTCACTGCCTCTGTTCTTATTCCTGTTCGTGTGAAGAAATAGCGATCCCTTCCCTGGGAGTCCAGGGCATCCAGAGCTCTGGGGCCTAACAGCCAAAGGCCGGCTCCCTCAGGGTTAGTCCAGACTGTAGTTACCAGTCCCAGAAACCCAGCTCAAACCCGCTTAAGCGCAAAGGGCAGTTGGTAGAAGGCCATTGAGGTGCCTCGCAGAATTGAGGGAAGAACGGAAGGTTTCAGGGTATCTGCAGGAATCTGGACTCCGTACCACCAGGACACATAACACATGTGCTCACTCTTTCCCTCCTCTTTTTCAGTTTGTATCTTTCATGTCTCCTTATTTCTGCTTATCTCGGGTACCGCAAAGTTTTCTCTGTAAGGTGGAGAATGTGGCTTCCAGCAGTTCCTGGGGCAGACCCATACAGTATCTGACCCAAGGGAAAAGAGAGTCTTCTCTGCTGACTCCAGGGAGAAAAGTCCTGGAGAAATACTCTGATTGCCGGGACAGAGTGCTGATTGGCTAGGCTCTGCTCACTTGCTCACGCCTAGGGTCAAGAGAAGGCGGGGGGGGGGGGGGGATAGTTTATAAGAGGGGACTGGAAGCAGGGTTAACAGAAACCTGTTTTGTTCTGTTTGTCTCCCAGGTGAGCATGGAGATGGGCGGGCTCCCCCTGGAGCTCTGGCGCATGATCTTAGCCTACCTGCATCTTCCTGACCTGGGCCGCTGCTGCCTGGTGTGCAGGGCCTGGCGCGAACTGATCCTCAGTCTCGATAGCACCCGCTGGCGGCAGCTGTGCCTGGGCTGCTCCGAGTGCCGCCACCCCAACTGGCCCAACCAGCCTGACGTGGAGCCTGAGTCTTGGAGGGAGGCCCTCAAGCAGCATTACCTTGCCTCCAAGACATGGACCAAGAATGCCCTGGACTTGGAGTCTTCTGTGTGCTTTTCTCTGTTTCGCCGGAGGAGGGAACGCCGTACCCTGAGTGTCGGGCCGGGCCTTGAGTTTGACAGCCTGGGCAGTGCCTTGGCCATGGCCAGCCTGTACGACCGAATTGTGCTGTTCCCAGGGGTGTACGAAGAGCAAGGGGAAATCATCCTGAAGGTGCCCGTGGAGATTGTAGGCCACGGGACGTTGGGCGAAGTGGCCCTGCTGGCCAGCATTGACCAGCACTGCTCAACCACACGCCTGTGCAACCTCGTCTGCATGCCAGCCTGGTTCTCGCCCTTCATGTTCAAGGTGGGTCCCCACGCCGGACGGATGGCCTCTCCAGCCCTGGGCCCAGGCCTTGTCCTCTTCTCACTGAGTTTGTAACCCCTTTTTTTGTTGGAATTGAGAGTTTGATCATTATTTCTCTAACACACCCCTGAGTTCTGTAGCAGTTGAGACATACACATAGGGATCAACAGAGATTATCATTCTGCTTTATTCCTGGCAAAGCTGTATTAAGAAATGAGCCTTGGACCTGAGGCCAAAATTGCTTTGTCCTTCTTCCCGTCCAAACTGAGTCAACTGGAGCCACAGGTGGAGCCACTGGGTAGGAAACCCAGGTTCCTGGGGCATGCCGCGTGGTGACAGAGAGCAGAGAACACTGTATGGCAGCGTGCCCAGAGAGGGAGCCAAAGAGAGGGGAGGCCAAGGATCGCAGTGCTTCCGCCTCACCCCGTGGAGGGTCGGGGAAGATCAGGGCTTACCAAGGGGGACTGGAGCTCTCTCCAGTCAGAGGGTCAGGAAATACCAGTCCAAACACATTCCTTCTAGGAACACAGCACAAGTTGTGTTCCAAGCAAGGCGTGTACTGAGGTGTTGGCGGCTCCTGGCAGAGCAGTCCACCGCTTTTACATCACCTAGAAACTGATTGCAATGCCTGGATTATGTACCTAGTCAATAAAAATCATATTGCCACCTTACTACCAATAACAACTAAATTGTCTCTCAGTATTGTAATGATATCACACCAGCAGTCATTTACGATGCAGTTACTGTGTGCCAGGCATATATTTTACAGCCACTATTAAGATGTCATCTGGTTTATAGATGAGCAAACAGATGCTCAACAACATTCAGTGACATACCCAGGTCTCAGACTTAGTAAGGGACAGACTTAGGATCCAGGGTCTCTGTTCATAATCAAGGTGACCCTCCATCTGTGGCCTCATTTGGTCCCCACAACAGACAACTGTGGTAGGAAGAGTAGATGTATCCCTGTTTGCAGGTGAGGGGAACCAAAGCTCAGAGATGCTCAGCCACTCCCTCGAGTGGATCATTAGTGAGGGGACCTCAAATGCAGGCCTTCTGATTCTGGGCACTTTGGGAATTATATTATGCTGAATTCCCTCCTTTTTAGTCCTAGAGTGTTTCCGAAGGACTGATGAACTCTTCTTGTGCTGCTCTGCAGACCACGAAGGGTTGGTTTCCACACTGTTCACATCTCATACATTTATCCTTAGAGTACTATGTTCATTTTAACCTCCACTTCCCCCTGAGAAGTGTAGCCGTGGATCAACCAGGGATGGAACCTGGCCTTAGACTTTTTTGTAGCCCGGCCCACCGTCTGGCCTGGTGCTTAGCATCTGTTAGTGCTTAGTCCCTGATTGTCTTTCCACTAAAACCGGAGCTAGGGGCCAGGATGACCTTGCCTGAAAAATGCACGGGCCAGGGTGATTTCACCGTTCTCAGTGACTTCTAAGGAGAACCCAGCAATGACTCTGCATCTCTAGAGAGCTGGTGTTTACAGAGAAGCCCAGTAAGAGGAAATGGACTTAATCACACACAGCAAGAGGAAATTATACTGCTCACAAAAATTAGGGGGTATTTCAAAATGAATATGAAGCTATAAAATATCCCCTAATTTTTTTTTTTGTGTGTGTGTGTGTGTATTTTTCTGAAGCTAGAAACGGGGAGAGTCAGACAGACTCCCGCATGCGCCCGACCGGGATCCACCCGGCACGCCCACCAGGGGGCGACACTCTGCCCCTCCAGGGCGTCACTCTGCTGCGACCAGAGCCACTCTAGCGCCTGGGGCAGAGGCCAAGGAGCCATCCCCAGCGCCCGGGCCATCTTTGCTCCAATGGAGCCTTGGCTGCGGGAGGGGAAGAGAGAGACAGAGAGGAAGGAGAGGGGGAGGGGTGGAGAGGCAGATGGGCGCCTCTCCTGTGTGCCCTGGCCGGGAATCGAACCCGGGACCTCTGCACGCCAGGCCGACGCTCTACCACTGAGCCAACCAGCCAGGGCCTCCCCTAATTTTTGTGAGCAGTATAGGTCAGGCATAGGGAAGAACTGAGAGGTTAAGGTGAATTAAATTCTGGAACAAGCTCTCAAGGGAGGTCACTGCTAGATAAGAATTGTTCAAGGGGTGGATCTCTCTGGATCACTCTATGAGATCACAAAACACTCCCTCATTTATGGTTCATGTCCGTCTGATGGAATTTGGTGCAAAATCCAGAAACGGTTCTTTTTCAGGAATTAGAGCAGCCATGCCTCTCAGTCAGGCCCAGAGCTGAGGCGCTTAGGTGGGTTGTGCTGTGGGGTCTATTTTGCACTTCCCTGTCCTACCCCAAGGGACCCTCTGCTCTTTGCAGACCTGACCCCAGATAATAATAGCTAACTTTGTGCCTGGCTCTGTGCCTTGTGCTTTGTTAACTAGTAAGCCCCGTGTTGCACACAAACTGCAGCTTAGAGAGGTGACGTCATTTGTCCAAGGTAACACACTTGAAAGAAGCAAAGCTGTCCCGTGCAGCACTTGAGTCTGTGCTCTTGCCCACAGCTCACCGTTGTCCAGCGATGGCAGCAGACCCCTCCCCCTCTGCAGGACCTGCTGTCTCTTGCTGTGTCTGACATGTTCCAGTTGCCATACAGACTGGACTCTTTCCCGGCACCTGTGGCTGACCCTCCCCACGGCTGCCTCCACCCGGGCAGGGCTCAGGCCCTCTTGGCCTGCCCTTTCCCGGTCATCCCTCAGGCTGGCTCTGACCTGAGTCTGGACACCAAGCTGGGTGCTCTGTGGTTGGTGCTGGGCAGCAGGCTCGGGGGTGGGCACACACCTGCAGGGCCGAGAGCAGGTGCGAACAAAGGGGAAGAATTTGAAAAGGTGAGACCGAGAGAAATGCCATGATTTGACATATTCTTTATAGAACCCAGACTTGGAGTTGGGATTCCCTCAGCCTTCGAGGTCTTGGTAAAGTTGGGCTCACCTCCCAGCCACTTCCTGTGTTGGTACAGATTCAGACATCTCTCATCATCCGAGCGACTCTCTCCTGGCTCACCTCCAGAGTTAACATGTGTCCATTCCGTTTCATCCGGTATCCCCCGCCCCCCGCTCCTTCAGCTTCTCCTTCCCCACTTTCTTCTCCCAGTTTTATCCTCACTAGCCATTTCTTTTTTTTTTTTTTTTTTTTTACAGAGGGAGAGATAGAGACAGACAGACAGGAACGGAGAGAAATGAGAAGCATCAATCATTAGTTTTTTGTTGCACGTTGTGACTTCTTAGTTGTTCATTGATTGCTTTCTCATATGTTCCTTGACTGCGGGCCTTCAGCAGACCGAGTAACCCCTTGCTGGAGCCAGTGACCTTGGGTCTAAGCTGGTGAGCTTTTTGCTCAAGCCAGATGAGCCCGCACTCAAGCTGGCGACCTCGGGGTCTAGAACTCGGGGTCTAGAACCTGGGTCCTTCCACATCCCAGTCTGACGCTCTATCCACTGTGCCACCACCTGGTCAGGTCTCACTAGCCATTTCTTGAGTGTTAGGAGACTTTACTTGAGATCTGTGGTTTGTAGGAAGGGCACTGCTACAGAATGGACACTTCTACCATTGTCCTTTTCCACTCTTGTTCCCATCTCTTTAGGATTGGAAGGAGGGAAGGGCAGGCAACTCTCTTGTTCCTCCAATGTGGAGCAGCTCCCAGGTTCCTCTTGCGACAGCTGACACATGCCCTAGTGGGGAAGGGGACATGATCAGGAGGACAAATGGCTCTCTGTGCTCTGCCTTCCTTAAAATCTAGGAGAGTACTGACTAGCTAAACAGCTCTATTCCTGTTGTCTTCACTTTCTCTTTTTCATTCCTCAGACCACATCAGGTCATGTCCAGTTTGACAACTGCAACTTTGAAAATGGGCACATCCAGGTCCATGGCCCAGGCACCTGCCAAGTGAAGTTTTGCACCTTCAAAAACACTCATGTCTTCTTGCACAATGTGCCCCTGTGTGTCCTGGAAAACTGTGAATTCGTGGGCAGCGAAAACAACTCTGTGACTGTTGAGGGCCACCCATCTGCAGACAAGAACTGGGCCTACAAGTACCTCCTAGGGCTTATTAAGTCCTCTCCCAGTGTGCTCCCCACAGAGGACTCTGACTCTTTAATATCCCTGGACCTGGAGAGCAGGGACCAGGCCTGGAGCCCAAGGACCTGTGACATTGTCATTGAGGGCAGCCAGAGCCCTACCAGCCCAGCCTCTAGCTCCCCAAAGCCAGGCTCCAAGGCTAGCTCACAGGAGGCAGAGGTGGGCAGTGATGGAGAAAGGGTCACCCAGACCCCAGAGAGCAGTGATGGAGGTCTGAGTCCCAGCGGTGAAGATGAGGATGAGGACCAGCTCACATATAGACTGTCATACCGGGTGCAGGGCCCGCGCCCTGTCCTGGGGGGCTCCTTTCTGGGCCCGCCTCTGCCAGGAGCATCCATTCAGCTACCTAGCTGCCTAGTGCTGAACTCACTGCAGCAGGAGCTGCAGAAGGACAAGGAGGCCATGGCATTGGCCAGCTCCGTGCAGGGCTGCCTCATCCGCAAGTGCCTCTTCCGGGACGGGAAGGGAGGTGTCTTCGTTTGCTCCTACGGCCGAGCCAAGATGGAGGGAAACGTCTTCCGGAACCTGACTTACGCAGTGCGGTGTATACATAATAGCAAGGTGCTGTCATAAGGCTTACATTCAGAGCCACGAGGCCTCACTGAGCCACCAGGAACATGACTTTTTTGTTGTTGATTTTAGAAAGAGAGGGAGGGACGGAGGAAGGGAGAAAGAGAAACATCAATCTTTTTCTGTATGTACACTGACCGGGGATTGAACCCACAACCTTTGTGTATCGGGACGATGCTCTAACCAATGAAGCTGTCTCACCAGGGCGGAAACATGATTTTTGATAGACGAGAAGCCCCGTTTGTCGTGGCTATGAAAATCCTCAGTGTACTTCAGGCTTCTTGTTCCTAGCATTCCCTTGTGCTGGCTTGCCAGTGGGCTTCTCTCCTCCAGTGGTCTTCCCGCTGCTCCTGCTCCTCAGAGTGGTCTGTCTCTCTCTCCATGCTGCCGGCCCTCCAGCAGCAGACTGCTGTCATCCGGGCTCTGTGCTGGCCAGCCTGGTGGCACGGTGGTAGGGTCTCTCCTGTGTCCTGATTCATCATTGGTCTTAGGTAGCTGTTGTGTCCGGGGGACAGGAACCTCAGGAACAGGTCCTTCTCAGTGGTCCTGCCTCACCCCAACACCAGCGGGGGTTCTAATGATCTGGGCTCAAGACCATTTCCACCCACCTCCCATAGCGGTAAAGGTTTTTTGTTTTCTCCCTGTTCCCTTCCTGGAGAATGGCAGGCTTGTTCTATGGGAAAGTTAGGAGAGAAAAACCTAGAAGGAGCTTACTGCTTTTCCCACGGTGGCTGCTGTCCTTAAACCGCAAACCACCATGAGAGCAACTGTCCCCATCTCTTGCCCTGCCTCCGGTCTTTCTCCCGGAGCTCCTAGTGAGGTCCATGGAGAGGTGAATGGTGTAGCTACACTCGGTGTCTCTACTCACACTAGTTCACACGTGGCCTTTAACAAAACATTACAGCTTCTAACTGAACTCTTCCCAGCTTATATAGCATCTGTTCAGACGAGCAGGTACACACACCTCCTCTCCTTGGAAGCTCCCGTTTCCTTAGGTTTCAGGCCAGTTGGTTGTCCTGCAACCTCAGCTCTCTGATGGGTTCAAGAAAGGTTATGGTTTTGTATATTCTCTGTTTCTTGTAAGTGTGGGAGCAATGCTTTTTCCAACTTTCTCCATCCTAAGTAGAAGCCGAAAACTTCTTGAAATTTTATACTACCATTCTACTTCACTGCTCTTGGATTTTTATCCTAATGTATACTTTTATGGTTAATACACAGTTGTTTAAAACTGTAAATATGTTCTAGATTTTTAGTTATGAAATATAAAAACAAAAGTGTAAGTGATAATACATCCCTTAATAAGCTGTGTGGCAAGTTATGTCACCTTGCTTAAAGGAGGCTTCCTGCCCTGGCCGGATAGCTCAGGTGGTTAGAGCATCATCACGATACGTTGGTTATGGGTTTGATCCCCAGTCAGATCACATACAGGAATAGATGGATGTTTCTGTCTGTCTCTCTCCCTTTCTCTCTATAATCAATCAGTAATTTTTTAAAAAAATAGAGGAGGCTTCCTTCTGCCAGTATTTCCAGTTGTCCCTTGGTTGGGAGTGTCAGTGGTTTTTCCAGCCCAGGATAATACACAAGTAAGGATTCAGAATGGGCAGGGAGAGGCCTTTGTCATACGAAGTGAAAGGGAAGGCAGGAGAGAGCCGGCCTCGAAGTACTTTCTTGGGCAGGGAGTGTCTGCGAAGGTGGGCGTGGAAGTGGTACGTCTGGAACTTGATTCCATCCAGAGTAGCTGTGCCCTTGGACCTCAGGGAGAATTTTCCTGTCACCCCAGTGCATATCGAGTTTGAAGACCACTGAACCCCATCTTCTCTAAAGGTCCTTTTCATCCGATCATCCAGTTATTCTGCTCAGAAGTTGTGAATATGGAGCAGAGGACCAAGCTTCGACCCAGGTTGTATTGAAGAACTGGTGTGAGGATGGTGAAGGAGGCAGAGCTAGGAAGGGCCCACGGCTGGCTCAGCCCCTGTGAGTGCAAGTTGGAGGGTGGCCAGCGTGCGACACCGAAGCACACCTGTGGGTCGAACTGCACAGACCAGACACTAAGGACAAGACTCAGGTGTTACTCAAGTGATTTTTTGAAAAATCTTTGTGACGGGAAAACAAATGGCTCTCTCTCCTCTGCTTAGATCATCATGCTCAGGAATGACATTCACCGCTGCAGGGCAGCCGGCATCTTTCTTCGCTTGGAGGGTGGAGGCTTGATCGCTGGCAACAACATCTACCACAACGCGGAGGCTGGCGTGGACATCCGGAAGAAGTCCAACCCGCTCATTCTGGTACTTGTCTGTGTCACGCCCTTTTCAGGATGGCTCTTTTCTGAGGATGTTTAAGTCAATGTTGCCATCTTAGATTTATATTGCTTTCTGTTTGCAAGGGGTTCCTGCCCTTTCTTCTGCAGTCTCCCTGTCAGTAAGAAAGAGGATCAATCACAGGGAAACTTCACAGGGCCCTGATATGCTTGGTTGGCAGATAGGCAGATAATGATGTCTGCCCTAAAAGACAACATGGATCAGAAACAAAACACCGAGTTAGTTCATTCTTTACTATGAAAAGGATATTTAGTTCTGAAGATCATTTGTGTCATGGATATTGTGAGTTTGATTTTACACCAGTGGGAAAGCCACTTAAAATCCTAGCCTGTGACACCAGTGACATGAGCGACCAGCCCCTTTTCTGCCTTGGCCTTCCCCAAGAGACAGGTTTTCGAGAAATTGGGAAATGTAACGAACTTTTTATGGACTTGGAAAAATAATATCCACCCTTATATGTAGTGCTTATCATATGCCAGATTATTCTAAGAACTTTGTATATATTTACTTAATTATAACTTAATCCTTACACTACCCTATGGGGTAGAATTATTATCCCATTTTATAGATGAGACATTGAGGCACAAAGAAACCAGTGACCTTGCCCCAAATTACATAACCAGCGACAGAGCTAGCATTTAAATCTGGGCAGTCTGACTCAGGGTTGATGTTCTTAACCCATTATATCTAAACTGCCCTCACAAATGCACAGAAAGGAAAGTCCTAACTATATTTAAAAAGATACGCCTACCCAATGTCCTTTTTTAGCCTCTTCCTCTCAGTGTGTTTTTGCCACGCAGCTGGTGTTTGACACATGGTCACAGCTTAGGAAATTATTGGCACTGTTGCTGGAGAGATGAGTTTGCCTTCCCAGGGGTGGAGGGGGCAGGTGGAGGTGGGACGGAGGTGTTGCATCTCAGTCCTGGCTTTGTGCAAAAGGGTGGATGGAAATGTCATTGCATATACCTCTCTCAAAGCCTTTCAGGCCTGTGAGGGACTTCTGTTAGGCCATGGTTGCCCTAGTGAGTTGGCCAAATCTGTCAAGAAAATCTTGGAAGTTAGTAAGAATAGGACAGTCTGCAGCATGGAACACTTTGCAGCAAACTAGAATTATTCTGTGAAATAGTTTTGGAAGAGGCCCTGGCCGGTTGGCTCAGCGGTAGAGCGTCAGCCCAGCATGCAGGAGTCCCGGGTTCGATTCCCGCCAGGGCACACAGGAGAGGCGCCCATTTGCTTCTCCACCCCTCCCCCTCTCCTTCCTCTCTGTCTCTCTCTTCCCCTCCCGCAGCGAGGCTCCATTGGAGCAAAGATGGCCCGGGCACTGGGGATGGCTCTGTGGCCTCTGCCTCAGGCGCTAGAATGGCTCTGGACACAACAGAGCGAACCCCAGAGGGGCAAAGCATCGCCCCCTGGTGGGCATGCTGGGTGGATCCCAGTCGGGCGCATGCGGGAGCCTGTCTGACTGCCTCCCCGTTTCCAGCTTCGGAAAAATGAAAAAAAAAAAAAAGTTTTGGAAGAGAAATAGCTAACTTCCTGGTTTAAGTATGGGATTATATGCAGGGCTATAAATGAACAATTAGAGTGAAACAATTTTATAATTTATTATAATCTAAAAATGTACAAAAGCAACTGACTGACTTGGAAACAGAAAAAATTGGGTGTCAAGTCTGGCTCATCCACAAGGCCCTGGCTGGTTACCTCAGTGGTAGAGCATTGGCCCAGTGTGTGGAAGTCCTGGGTTCGATTCCCAGCCAGGGCACACAGGAAAAGTGCCCATCTACTACTTCTCCACTCTTCTTTCTCTCCTTTCTCTCTCTCTTCCCTTCCCACAGCCAAGGCTCCATTGGAGCAAAGTTGGCCTGGGCGCTGAGGATGGCTCCACGGCCTCCGCCTCAGGCCCTAGAATGGCTCTGGTTGCAATGGAGCAACTCCCCAGAGGGGCCGAGCATCGCCCCCTTGTGGGCTTGCCGGGTGGATCCCAGTCAGGTGCATACGGGAGTCTGTGTCTCTGCCTTCTCGCCTCTCACTTCAGAAAAATACAAAAAAAAAAATTCTCGCTCTGCCACAAATGCATGACCTTGGGCCTGTTTCCCTTTTGTATGGAGGTAGAATGAGTATCTCCAAGGATCCTTATAGCTCATACACCTGTGACCTCATGGCCATGGGAGAGCTAAGCTCTCAGAGCCATACATTTCCACAGCCCTACCCCCGAATAAGAAGTGAGCACTAGAAGCCAAACAGCTCACCCTTCCCTGGATGTGGCCCTTTGGGACTACACTTAGCCAACATTCTTGTGCACTGGGGTGCTGCTTTTCCCTGAAAGGTAGGCTGCCCTGATCCTCGGTGGTGTGCCGTAGCCAGGTGATTGTGTGTTTGGGGTCTCTTTGGAGGCTCAGAAGTTTCCAGTAGCATGCCTTGCTGATGAAGAGCAGGAGCCCTCGGCAGTCAGGGCCCGCCTCACTGCATCCCACGAGGCGGGGCAGCAAGACCTACCTTCAGTTCTCCCGCAGGTCGCTGTGTGCGCACCCGTGCAGGGCAGCAGTGGGGTCCAGCACGGGGTGGTATGCTCTGGGTCTCCCAGGGACGTTGTTTTCTCCACTCTCTTCATCCTGGCACTGCTGGGGGGCAGCGGTTGAGCCCCCTTGCTTCTTACTGGCGAGTCTGATCCGTCTTCTGTGGTGTCTTCTGTTCACTTGCAGTGTAACCAGATCCACCATGGCCTTCGCTCTGGCATCGTTGTCCTTGGCAATGGGAAAGGCATCATCCGGAACAATCAGATCTTTTCAAATAAGGAGGCTGGCATTTATATCTTGTATCATGGAAATCCTATTGTGAGGTATGCACTACTGTCCCCAGATCGTCCTGCTCACTTCTGTCTTTCCTCTCTCATCTCGTTTTTTCTGCTTCCTGTCTTTCCTCCATTTGAAATCATTTTTGTTTGCTAAAACAACTAACTGTACAGACGCCAAGCAAAGAAGAGTCCATACCTGTAACCCCACAGTATCACAACCACTTTTGTGTTTCTGTGTCCTGTTCCAGTTAACTGTGTGGCCTCTCAGTTCGGCAGATATTCCTGAGCACTTCTGATAACGATAACAAAGGTAAACAAGCAACAAGCTCTGCCTCCCTAGGAGCTTGCTCTAGTCTGGAAGACATACGTGCCCAGAAAAGGTCTCAAGTCCAGTCAGTTGATAGTGGCCACCTAGGCTGCTGTGTTAAGATCCAGAGGCTACATCCGGTCTTGGCATGAAAGCACGCTGGGATCGGTCTGTGGCGGGAGCTGTAGGTGGAGGGCCAGCGGCAGCTGGGACCAAGGATCTGCTCTCCCAGCTGTCAGTGGGGCACACGTGATAAATGCTCTCAAAGTGATATCAAGGGAGGGAACCATTCTGCTATTTGTGCCATACCAACCAATGCATGATTGGCGTTATATAATATATACGGCACAGCTCTCAGACCGGGGAGGTGGGGGACGGCCTCATTCAACGCTTCTCATTGGAGCTGGACTTTGTAGTATGAGTAAAACTTGGACTTTCATGGAGATGGGGGTGGACTGTCCTAGCAAAGGCAGCACAGCACAACAGACTCAGGTTAGCAGACAGTCCACTGTGGCTTGAGGAAAGGTTTGACATAAGCATTTTTAATTGGGACTGTCCAAGAAAATCTTGGGTGCTGTGGTCACTGCAGCATGACCTTTTATATCCCTGTGGCATTCATCTCTGCCATGCAGCGCTGGAAATGGATGATAGGAGGAAAGCCGTCATCCGGATGAGGGAGGCCTTCGTACGCAGCCCAGGCTGAGGCAGGCGGGGTTTTCTCTCTCAAGGTGGTGGAGACCTGCTAGAGTGAGCAGAACACTTGCACAGTTATGTCTGTGCTTTAGGAAAATAACCACCATTTATGTGCAACAGATATATTCTGAGGTTCCCCTTACCCCTGCATTAGTCCATATGTACTTTTTGCTATTGTTGCATAGTCTTTATATTTAATCACTTTGGAAAGTTTTAGACCATTCCATTGTTTTGATATCCCATAATTTTTGAGCCAGTCCTGTGAGGCATTTATTTTTTTACTGTTACAGGCAGCTTTCTAAAAACAGTGGCCATAGTGCTCTTTTTCCACCTGTTGCATTGTTGCCTCAAGAGTATGTGTTTGTAGGTATGTGTGTTATTTCCATAACACATACTCAGGTGTCTTATCTGTGTGAGGGGACAGTAATATAAAAAGTGTATAGGAACAGTCTCTGTTCTGTGGAGTTGACCGTCTCGTGCTGGAGATAGACACCCACACCGAGAGCCATGAAGGATGACTCAGCACAACAAGCGCTTTCCTAGGTCTTCATGCAGGTGCCAAAGGAGCCCCGCGGCCCAAGTCAGGGACAGGCATGTGGGGAGCTAGTGTTTGAGTTGTGCTTAAAGAGTAAATCTGATTTGATGGCCAGGGAAAAGGCATTGTGGGCCCAGAGGTAGAGAAGTTCAGGGTAAGTCTTCGGAAAATGGTCAAAAAATAAAGAATGGCTTATCTGTGCATGAGATGCCCTAGCGTATTGAGTAGCTCAGCCCACAAAGGCTAGTTGATGCTGGAGTGCAGAGGACCTTGAATGGGTGCCAAGTATGGCAGGTAAAATAACAGCCCTCCAAAATGTCTGTGACCTGAGCCTTGGAACCTTACATGTCCAGAGAGGCTTTGCAGATGATTAAATTACAGGCTTAATCTTTACATTGGAATGGAAAGATTATCCTGGATTATCCAGGTGGGCCCACTGTCATCACATGGGACCTCAGAAGAGAGAGGCAGGAGGATCAGAATCAGAGAGCAGGCAATGTGACAACAGAAGCAGAGGGCAGAATGATGAGGCCACAGGCAATATGGTGGCCTCTAGGAGCTGGAAGGACAAGCAAGGATTCCCCCGAGAGCCTCCAGAAGGAGCACAGGTCTGCGGACACCGGGTTAGCCCTATGTGATTCTTTTGGACTTCTGACCTCCTAAACTAGAAGATAATAAATTTGTGTTTTAAGCACCACTGAGTTGCTGGTTATTTGTTATAGCAGCCTTACACCATGCTAGGAAGTTTGGACTTGGCCTTATTGGTGCTGAGACATTGTTGAAGGGTTTTGAGCAAGGAATATTATAATTAGATCAGTGTCTGAGTTTTTTTATTTTGTTTTTTGTTGTTGTTTTAATTTATTCATTTTTAGAAGGAGAGAGAAAGAGGAGAGAGAGAAAGAGAAACGAGGAAGGAGCAGGAAGCATCAACTCCCATATGTGCCTTGACCGGGCTAGCCCAGGGTGTTGAACCGGCCACCTCAGCATTCCAGGTTGAAGCTTTATCCACTGTGCCACCACAGGTCAGGCCAGTGTCTAAGGTTTTTAAAACATAGTCACTTTGAGAAAATAAGCTGTGCTTTTTTTCCTTGATGTTTCTTTGCAATGGAGGTAGAGATCCAGGGGATGGGAGGGTACAGGCTGAATTTTGAGATCCCTGCAGTGACCTGGATAAGGCAACCACAGCATTGTTATTATTATCATCATCATCATTGCCAGTGAGAGTTATATTACCTGTTGTGTTTTTCTTTTTGCCTTGGCTGCGAGGAAGCTCAGGGCTCAAACTGGCTCCTCTGCAGTAACTGTCCCACCCTTGGTTCTTGGAACAAAGATCTGTCCTCTTCTCCTAACAGTTTTTTGATACTTCTTTTATCTTTATTTCCCCCCTCCCCCCGTGTACACACACATACATGTTTCTCCAAGTGAGATTTGAATTAGAAATACACCAGCCGTGCACCTGCTGCCGTGGTACAGCTGTCAGAAATAGAGGTGAGGCAGGCCCTGAGCCAGGGACCGCCTCTGACAGAACTCAGGAAACCGACAGTAATCATCAGCTGATTAAACTGTAGCCACATCAAGGCAGACGCTTCAGATCTGTCTGAGAGGGAAAATAGGAATGTTTTTGACAGGTGATTGGAACTCGTTCAGCTCCATCATGCATGGTGGAGACACCCGACAGCTGCCTTTCCCAGCATCTATATAATTTGCTGTTTTCCCTAAGGAAGTACACCATTTGGACCCCACCATGGGAGATGGGAAAACTTCTTTGCAGTAGCAGGCCCTGTGTCAGGCTCTGAAGGGCCAGATGTGTATTTGGCTCTTCCTACATCCCTCACTACCTGGTGGGAAGTGGGTAGGTCACCTCTGAAGAGAGGGGGCAGGTGCTTCTTCCAGTAGGGAAAGAGATTGAATGTTCCTGTTAGTAAAAATAGCAAACAAGTCCTTCAGGGATGACCCAATTCTGCTAACATCTGGGTGTGACTGGCTTTGTTTTTACAGGCAGGAAACCAAGGTGCAGACTGGAGAGAAAGGCAGGCCCCCCATACGCTCAGGTGCCTGTTTTCGAGGCCGTCATTTGGGAGGGGCTTACGAGGCGGTGGGGGCAGTGTGCTTCTCTGAGCAGGAGTGTTTTCCTCCATCTTCCATCTGTGGCCCACCCAGCCCCCGCGGCTTCACATACACGTGGTCTGATGTTCTTGAAACTCCCTTTTCTAAAATCTGGGGGTTTTTTTCTTTCAAAGCATGTCCTTATCTTATGTTGTCATTTGGTGGATCTGTGAATAAAGTAATGAGTAGCTGTTGGACACAAACAGAAGGACATAGGCTGGGTACAGGCAGAGAGTCTTGAGTCAGGTGTTGGACTCAGTCACTCCCAAACAAGCTTGACACAGTGTCTTTGGGATTCTGACATGACCAAGACTTCCCCTGGGAAAGAGGCCACAGAGACCCAGAAGTCCTTGTGCTTCTGTGGCATAGCTGTTGGCTTAGATTTTGGTCAGTGGTAACTGGAGGTTGCTAAACGCCTGGCTTCTAGGACTTCGGGAAGCGCTTCATGCTGCTGTGGACTTGCGCCACCTGGGGAAGCCCACAGAGGAAGGCAGTCCCGTGAGTGGGCATTGTCTTTGACTCCTGACATTGGGCTGGTCTCACCTGTCTTGTTCTTCTTCCATTTTAGCGGGAACCACATTTTCAAGGGCCGTGCAGCCGGCATAGCGGTCAATGAGAATGGCAAAGGCCTCATCACAGGTAGGGCGGGGACACTTGGGCCTGGCCCATCATGTAGTGGGCACCCACCCCCCAGTTCTTCATCTGAACAGACTGGCCTCCTGCTGAATAGTGGCTAACACTCAGCAATGCTGGCCCCAGTGGGAGGGAGGGTCTGCTCTTTGCTAGGCCCGGTGTGCACAGGATCTCATGGGGGACATAAGACTCACCAACAGCTATGCCACACAAATGTCTGAATCCCTCTTCCTGGCTTCTGGACAGGCTCTGCCTGCTCTGGAAACCCATCCCCATTTCCCCTCTGCCTGGCCAACTCCTGCTCATCCTTCGGGTCTCGGCCTGAGTGTCATTTCCTCAGGGAAGCCTGCCCTGACCTCGCTTTGTACACATATACACTCACTGTACCTAGGAGGCCTGCTCTCTAGGACACTTTACTTAATAACTTAGGGGTCTGTTTAATGTCAGTCTCCTTAGCTATAAGGCAGTAAATTCCTTACAGTCAGGATCAAGTCTTGTCTGGCACATTGGTACAGTCTCGGCACAGAGCGCAGCTGCACCTGAGACATAAAAGGGATTCAGAAAACATTGATCCAGGAATCCCCATGATGGAATCCAGCCTTCCTTCATTCATTAGACATTTACTGAGCACACGCTGCGTGCAGGAGCCAGGGACGTGGCAGTGAACAGAGCATACACCGTCCCCATTTCAGGAACTGACAGTTTAGGAGGGGGCGCAAATAAATAAACAAAAGCATACATATACAATCAAGGAAAGTCATATCTGAGGATGGTGAGTGCTCTACAGATAGTTAGAATAAGGTGATAGAGGGACTTTTGGGTACCTAAGATCGGGTGGTCGGGGCAGGGCTTTCTGAGAAGGTGACGTGTAAGCCAGAACCTGAATGATGAGAAGGAGCCTGGGAAAACAACCAGAACGCCATGCAGGACCACCTGTGGGAATGGACCTGGCGTGCCTGAGGAGTAGGGAGATCACCTGTGTGACTAGAGTGGGGTGAGCGAGGGGTGAGGGGTTTGAGAAGGGGTCACAGGCAGGAAGGGGCCAGTCACACAGGGTCTCATGAGCCATTGCACTTGAGTCCCAGGATGCTGAGGGTCTGCCCTGCCACAGCACTGGGGGCAGATGGTCTCAGGACCACCCTTCTGACTGTGACTCTTCTGTCCATTCCTGGAGGGGGGGAGGGGAGAGGAGAGAAGGCTATGGTCAGTCCAGAGCTGAGGCTGGGAAGGTCAGGCTAGAACAGTGGTAGTCAACCTGGTCCCTACCGCCCACTAGTGGGCGTTCCAGCTTTCATGGTGGGTGGTAGCGGAGCAACCAAAGTATAAATAAAAAGTAGATTTAACTATAGTAAGTTGTTTTATAAAGATTTATTCTGCCAAACTTAGTGAAAATCCGACATAAAGTACTTGGTAAGTAATTATTATTATATGCTTTAACTTGTTGTAACTCTGCTTTATAAATTTTATAAAGTAAAGTTACTTCCCTACTTTATAAATCACCATTACTGTGGAACCGGTGGGCGGTTAGAAAATTTTACTACTAACAGAGATACAGAAGTGGGCGGTAGGTATAAAAAGGTTGACTACCCCTGGGCTAGAGTCTCCCCAGGTTGTAGGGGAATGGCTGGAACCTGCCTCAGCCCTGCTGGAAACAGCCCCCCAGGACAGGTGTCCCCTGTGTGGCCTGTCTCAGGGGCTCTAACATCTGTTTATTCTTAGACATCAGTCCCCAAGGCTACTGGGTACAGTGGGTACTGGGGATATAAGAGAACACAGGACAGTCACAGACTTTGCCCTTGGGGAAAGCAGACAAGTCCCTAAAATGCCAAACAGGGTTTGGGGTGTTGACTGCTGACAGGGTAAGGCCTGGGCATCCTGGTCCACACTGTCCTTCCTCTCAGCTGCCCAAGTCGTCATTGCCAGCACTGGAGGCGTCCCTTGGGTCTTGACTATCTTTTTTTTTTGCCTCTCTCCATAGAAAATGTCATTCGTGAGAATCAGTGGGGAGGTGTGGACATCCGCCACGGAGGGGTCCCCGTCCTCAGGGGCAACCTCATCTGCTTTGGCTATTCAGATGGTGTGGTCGTGGGAGACGAGGGCAAAGGACTGATAGAAGGAAACACCATCTATGGTGAGGAGCGCGTTCCAGAGGAGGGTTTGGGGTCCAGCCCAGCCCGGGAGGCAGGAAGCCCATACCCGAGAAAGTCATAGCCTTCCTTTCCCTGGGCCTCAGAGACCGGGCCTGACAATAACACTGCTCTCAGGTGTGGTCCCACAGCCCCTCTCAGAATCCAAGAGCCTCTCAATCACTGTGGAATCCGATTGACCCCATGAGGTCAGCAAAGCACACAGCTTTGTCCCCATTTATTTATTTATTTATTTATTTTTGTATTTTTCTGAAGCTGGAAACGGGGAGAGACAGTCAGACAGACTCCCGCATGCGCCCGACCGGGATCCACCCGGCACACCCACCAGGGGCGACGCTCTGCCCACCAGGGGCCGATGCTTTGCCCCTCCGGGGCGTCGCTCTGTTGCGACCAGAGCCACTCTAGCGCCTGGGGCAGAGGCCAAGGAGCCATCCCCAGCGCCCGGGCCATCTTTGCTCCAATGGAGCCTTGGCTGTGGGAGGGGAAGAGAGAAACAGAGAGGAAGGAGAGGGGGAGGGGTGGAGAAGCAAATGTGCGTTTCTCCTATGTGCCCTGGCCGGGAATCGAACCCGGGACTTCTGCACGCCAGGCCTACGCTCTACCGCTGAGCCAACCGGCCAGGGCCTTTTATCCCCATTTAAAACAGCAAAAGACAGAAGTTAGGTATTGTGTAAGAACAGGGCCACTAGCTCTGCAGCATGAGTATCTAACTTCTCTTATCCTTTTTCTTTAATTTTAAAATATTTATTTATTTAGTTAGTTTTTCTTTTTTAGTGAGAGGAGAGGAGGCAGAGACAGACTCCTGCATGCACCCTGACCGGGATCCACCCAGCAAACCCACAGGGGGCCGATGTTCTGCCCATCTGGGGCCCTTGCTCTGCTGCAACCAGAGCATTTTTTAGTGGCTGAGGCGGAGGCCTTGGAGCCATCCCCAGCACCAGGGGCCAACTAGCTCTAATTGAGCCATGGTTGCAGGAGGGGAGAAGAAGAGAGAAAAGTGAGGGGGGAGGGGTGGAGAAGCAAATGGACGCTTCTCCTGTGTGCCCTCACCAGGAATTGAACCCAGGACTTCCACAGGCCAGGCTGACGCTCTATCACTGAACTAACCGGCAAGGGCTCTTATCCTTTCTTTTAAACCAGAGAACTGAAAATAATATCAGTGAAAATCATAGGAAGACCATAGAAAACAGTTCGCACTCACTCTGTGACTTTGTGTAAACCCTAGATCTTTCTGGCAGTATATTTGATGATGATCTTGGTGATACTGATAATAGCAGAAAACATGTATTCTGGCCCAGCTCTGCTAGGCTCTTTATATGCATTATAGCATGTGATCCTCATGACTGCCTTTGGAAGTAGATTGTTATTAACCCTTTTTAAAGATGAGGAAACAAGCTTTGGCCAGGTAGCTCAGTTGGTTAGAATGTGGTCCTGATACATCAAGTTTGCAGGTTCAATCCCTGGTCAGGGCACATACAAGAAGCAACCAATGAATACACAAATAAGGCCTGGCCTGTGGTGAAGCCATAGATTAAGCGTCGACCTGGAATGCTGAGGTTGCCGGTTCAACTCCCTGGGCTTGCCTGGTCAAGGCACATATGGGAAGCAATTACTGCAAGTTGATGCTTCCCACTTCTCCCCCCTCTTTCTCTCTCTCTAAAAAACAACAACAACAAAACAAAAAGAATACACAAGTGCCTGACCAGGCGGTGGCACAGTGGATAGAGCGTTGGACTGGGATGCAGAGGACCCAGGTTCAAGACCCCGAGGTTGCCAGCTTGAGCGCAGGCTCATCTGGTTTGAGCAAAGCTCACCAGCTTGGACTCAAGGTCATTGGCTTGAGCAAGGGGTTACTCGGTCTGCTATAGCCCCACGGTCAAGGCACATCTGAGAAAGCAATCAATGAACAACTAAAGTGTCGCAACGAAAAACTAGTGATTGATGCTTCTCATCTCTCTCCGTTCCTGTCTGTCTGTCCCTATCTATCTCTCTCTCTGTCTCTGTAAAAAAAAAAAAAAAAGAATACACAAGTGGAACAAGTTGAGGTTTCTCTCTCCCTTGCCCCTCCTCTTTCTCTCTAAAATCAATCAGTAAATAAAGATGAGGGAACTGAAGCATAGAGAGATTCCAGTAACTGCTCAAGGTCACACACAGGAAGTGGTAGGACTGGGATTCAAATTGAGGCTGCCTCTGTCTTCTCAGGGAGGGATGGGCTGGATGAACGTGGGGGACCCTCTGGCCCTGTCAGTAAGGGCTTGTGTGCCCTCTGGAGGCGTGGCTTTGACACTTCTCAGAGCACTTTCACACCCAATGGAGGGATCCTAGTGGAAAGACTGTCCTGATTGTCATTTTCCCTCTTGTGTGAAGAGGCCTCAGCCAGAGCCACAAAGTGACTTGTCCACGGCCGTTAGCAGACCAGGGACCCTGTCTCCTGGGCCAGTGCCTGTTTTGCTCTCCCTCTCCAGAAGACGCTAGGGGCTGCCTCACCCTTTGCTCTACGCCGGTGACCAGCTCCTTTCACTGTCCCAGCTAATAAGGGCTGTGGTGTATGGATGATGTCGTCCAGCCTGCCCCACGTCACCAGCAACCATGTCAGCTACAATGGCCTATACGGAGTGGCAGTGTTCAGCCAGAAGGATGGCTCTGGTGAATTCCCTGGAGGTCACGGGGCCCAGGAGAACTTCAGCGAGGATGGAGACGCCATCCTCTGGGAGACAGAGCTGGAAAAGGACGATGACCCCCTGCGCCAGCCCATCACCATAGCTCTTATTGAGTCTAACAGCATTAATCACAATGGAGGTGAGTGTCCCCTCACCCCAGGCCCTGCTCTACAGACTTCCGTGCTCTCACTGCCTTAATAGCCCTTCACAGACTGGCCCTTCCAGCCCGCCGGCCTCACTGGCCACTTCTTTTGGCTACTTACCTGATAGCCCAGTCCTCTGGACTTGGTTCCCTGCAGCTGAATCCATTCTTTCTTGTTCCCCGAGCCCCAACTTTGCTCATGCTATTTCTCTTGCTTGAAATTCCCTTTCTCCATCCACACAGCCGGAACAACTTGAACCTCAGAGCCCACTGTGACAACACCCTGCGCACTTTCCTCCTTTGAACCGTGCCTCCCCCCCAGTCCCCAGGGGCACTTGTTAGAGGGCCTGGGGCTGTATTTGTTTCTGTAGCCGTTCCATCAACTTGGATAGGCTGTGAACTGGAGGCAAAGAACTGAATCCCACTCATGTCGGTGCCCCCTGCCCCTGCAGTGCCAAATCCACACCTGGCAGACACATTTGTAACCAATTCTGAGACACCCTTTTCGCATTTTCACATCTTTGATGAGCAGCGTCTTGCAACTGATAGCATGTCGTAATTGGCGATGATTTGTCTTAGATATACAGAAAATGAGTGTGTTTTAAATCTGTGTTATCTTACACTTGACAAAAAAAATAAATTATAGCAGTTATTTGATGTTTATTGAATTGAAAAAAAAACTTATGGTGGAGTTAACTGCAGGACTCCCAAACTGGGCTGATTATCGGAGTCACTGTTGGGGCCCTAATGGAGGAAGGCTGGTTAAAAAGAGCTCATTCCTCTGGGAGTGGCGGAGGGCAGGGAGATCTGTGGCCAGCGGCCCCAGTCCACTTACCTGGAAAATGAGTTCTGTCCCCTCCCAGTTCAGGGTTTCCTCTATGTGGCCATCTGTCCGGTAGGAGAGGCAAAGCTGCATAAATTCACAAATACTTAATTTCTATTTGCTGTTCTAAACCAAGCCAGGAGAAGCAAGAGGCTGGTCCCATCAAGAGATCAGCTCATGGGCTCACAGCTCAGCTTGCTCTGAAGGACCCCCGGCATCCCCACACCCTCCTCTCTGCACTCTTGCTCTGGTGGTAGGTGGATGTCACCACCGGGGAGTCCTCCTCTTTCTCACCCCCGGTCCACCGGCCATGCTGTCTGTTCCTGACTCAGTCCGCAGCTCTGAGCCCGCTAATTCTGTGCTTTTTTTCCCCTACGAATGTAGTGTCTCTAAGCATACACAACTCCAAACAGCACTTTCTTTCCAAAATTTCTCACGCATTTTAGACATATTCTTAGCTTAGTAAATTTTTCTATTCTCAAGTTATAGAATTTCCCTTATAAAGAAAATTTCTCCAAACAGTAGGGAGGCAGGTTCCAGGTTAGTATGGGAAGGTGAACAAAACCACCTTCCAGCAGGTAGGTCTGTCTGGAGCTGGAATGGGCAGCGGGTAGTGAGCGCCCCCTAGCGGTGAATGGGAGTCAGCGGATGACCAAACTGAGCCTAAGCAATCTTGCATCGCGTTTCCCTGGCTGTGTTGCTTGAGGACTTAGTTCAGAAGTAGAAATTTCCAGATTTCTTCCTGCTTTGTGTGTCATCTAGCTTGGAAGCTGCAGCTCCCGAGGGCTGGTTTGGAGTGTTGCTACCTCTTCTTCCCCCCTCTCCTGGGGGCACAGTTCCAGGAAGGCTTTTCCTGGCTGGTATTGTCAGGAATGACCCTGGGACCACCCTGTGCTTTCTCTGCTCCCCACCCCCTCCACCTGCAGCCTCAGGACTCTATGTCCAGAGCAGTGAGGCACTGCACATCATCACCAACGTGATCCACGCCAATGGGGACAGAGGCATCACTGTGGCGCAGAGCAGCCAGCTCACCCGTGTGGTCAACAATAGCATCTCCTGCAACTGCCAGAGTGGGGTCAAGGTCGAGGCACAGTGCAAGGTGGAGCTCCGGGGCAATGGTATCTATGACAACAGAGGCCATGGCATCATCACCAAGGGTGACAGCACTGTCGTCATCGAAAATGATATCATTGGCAACCGGGGCAGTGGGCTGCAGCTGCTGCCCAGATCTGACACTAAGGTGTGTATGTGTGCCTGTGTGTGTGTCATGTGGGGCCAACACAGGGCCCAGCCCTGGGAGAGCTCTGTCCTCTGCTGAGAAGCAGCCATCACTGGGAGGGACATCATTCCTCCTGTGAAAAATTAGCCTAGAAGGCAAAGACGGGACTTCCCTCAGGAGAGCACATGCAAACTGGGCCCTGAAGGACGGATGAGAGTTACCAGCAGGAAACCAGGGTGGTGGTGCCACCTGGGGTATTTCTGTGGTCTCCAGATCAAGGTCAGGCTATTTTCGCTCTCTTCTGCTCACATAGGAATCTCACACGGGACCGAGTGTGCAGTAGGTACTTAAATGAGAAGTCTTGCTGCAGGGCCTTTGCATACACTATCCCCTATATGCCCAGGAAACTCTTCTCCCTCTTTTTCTGCCTCACTTCTATGGCTTGACTGTCTCTTTCTTCAGGAAGCCCTCTCCCTGAGTCCCCAGAGCTGTTGAGGTAACCCTTTTCTGGATTCTAAAGTGCTTACTTATGCCCATCCCTACCTCAAAGAGCACTTCCCACGCTGCTTTGTAAATGTTCCTTTGCCTTTTTGTCCCCCTAGTGGGACAGTGAGCTCTGTGCTCTCTTATTATGCAGAGCACGGTGTTGAGTGCCAGGCTTTCAGTTGAGCCAAACTGACCCGGTCCCTGCCCATGTAGAATTACAATCCCAGAGTCTCTTTTCAGCTCTGTGGCTTCGCGATTATTGACTTCAGTAAGGAGTAAAACATTCCTTGGCTTGTGTCTGAGCCCTGTGAGAGCAGAGGCACACTGTTGCCTCAGTTAGGTTGTAGCAGCCCTGGCCTCTGGCACCAGCTTCCCTTTCTGCCAGGCCTTTACATATTCCTTCTTCTTCCTGGAACATCCCTCCCTTGCTCTGCACTTGATAAACTCCTACAGCTTACCCATTGCCTCCTCCAGAAAGCCTTCCCTGGTTCCCCCCAGCTTGTCCCAATATCCCTTCCCTGAGCTCCCATGGCTCACTGCCCACCAACATAGCATGCGCTTTTTTTTTTTTTTTTTTTTTTTGTATTTTTCTGAAGCTGGAAACAGGGAGAGACAGACTGACTCCCGCATGCGCCCGACCGGGATCCACCCGGCACGCCCACCAGGGGCAATGCTCTGCCCCTCTGGGGCATTGCTCTGCCGCGACCAGAGCCACTCTAGCACCTGGGGCAGCGGCCAAGGAGCCATCCCCAGTGCCCGGGCCATCTTTGCTCCAATGGAGCCTTGGCTGCGGGAGGGGAAGAGAGAGACAGAGGAAGGAGGGGGAGGGTGGAGAAGCAAATGGGCGCTTCTCCTATGTGCCCTGGCCAGGAATCGAACCCGGGTCCCCCGCATGCCAGGCCGATGCTCTACCGCTGAGCCAACCGGCCAGGGCCAACATAGCATGCTCTTACCCCTCAGTTTTATAACTGGCGATTCACTTACCGGGCTCCCCTGCCAGTCTGGGATTCCCTGAGGTGTGACAAACTCTGGCTGCCCATTGCAGGTAATAAAGAACCGGATCCATTCGTTTCGGGCCTACGGCATTGCCGTGCGGGGCCGCAGCAAGGCTCTGGTGCAAGAGAACATCCTCTTCCAGGGCAAAACCAACAAGACCATCTTTCAGCAGATCTCAAACAACCGAGAGTGCATCATGCAAAACAACAGGTTCTTGGTCTTCAAGAAAAAGTAAGTGCCTAAACCAGTTTTCTAGGACCACACTGAGGTTCCTGGGGAAGCCAGGCCAGTGCTGGCAGTTGCCCTTGCTCCCTGTAGTCCTGCCAGCTTTCAGCTCTGGTCGGATAAAGGCCTGTGCTTGGGCTGTCTGTCAGCCCTGGGCTGAGGATCAGCGCCTGCCTCCCTGGGAGGAAGCAAGCTTTAAGAGCAAGGGGCAGTTGGTTTCAGCTCTGTCAATTACCAGCTGTGTGACCTCAGGCAAGACACTCAACATCTCTGAGCCTTAGTAAGATCCACTTAATAACATCTGCTTTGTAGCACCAACTTAAAGTAAAATAAGATCATGGTCCTAGCAGAATATCTGCAACATTCCAGAAAATGTCAACTGCTGCTGCTACTGCTGTCGCTTGCTTAGGACCTCTGCCTCAGTGTACCACCGTCGCTTTACACTCATCTTCCCTGAACCTCTCTGTCCTTCCCTCCATCTCCCCCATTTGCTGTTTTGGCAGCAAAACCTTTGCCTCTTCCTTCTCCCTGACACCAAAGATTAGTCAGTTACCAGATCCCCTTGATTCTAAAGTGTTCTTATATCTAGCACCTCCTCTTCCCAACCGCCACCATCCTGTACAGGTCTCAGCAGCCCTCACTGTGACCCGTGGCTCCTTCCTCTCTCCCTAAAAAATCAATCAATAAATTTAAAAATATACATATGTAGACAACATTGTTGCTAGCTTAAGCAATTCAGGGTTTGTTGTGTATAAGAGATGGTTCCTTGTAACTCAAATGACAGGAAGGCCTGAACAAAGAGGCACTATCCTTTGATTTTTCCCCAATGCTTCCTGATCTCCGTCAGAAGTCGAGGGACTGGAAACCCACCAACTTCAGTCCCCTATGGATTTGCGCTTCCCAGAAGGTCACATAAAAAAATCATACAGAATATAATCTTTTGAATTTGGCTTCTTTCACTCAGCCAGATGCCCCTAAGACTCACCTGTGGTGTCGCATCTGCCGTTCCTTCTTTTTGTTGCTGAGTGGTGTTCCATTGTATGGCTGTACCCACTGTTTATGCATTCATCAGCTGTAGTTCCTAGTATGGGGGGATAGTGAATAAAGCTTCTATAGATTCTTATGGTCATACAGCTGGAATGTGGAAAAGGGTAAGTGAAAGAAATAAAAAGAAAGTCACTGATCTTATCCAGGTCCTTATAAAGAGGGGAAGACTGAGGCTCCTAAAGGGAACTTGTCCAAGATTACATGCAGAATTGAAGGCACAGCTGGAACTGAATGCAGGACTTTTGCCCCTTAGCTTCATGTGTCCCACCTCCTTGAGCTGTCACTAACTTGGGAGACAGAACCTATACCCAGATTTAAATGCCTGGATCCAATGAACTTGAGCCAAAGAACAGATTTTTCAGAGCATTCAGTAAATGCTGGACACTCTTAGAGTCTGTTGATTATCATTTTGCATCTCCAGGTCTGATACATGGCGGCTGGTAAACCCACCAGCACGCCCTCACCTCGAAAACTCTCTCCGAGGCCCCTCTGCAGCCCACAGTGGGCAGAAGGTGACATCCATGGCAACCAGGATCACAGCCCGCGTGGAAGGTGGGTACCACAGCAACCACAGTATCTTCTGCACCATCCTTTAAGGATGGAGAGCCATAGGGTGGGACAGCTGGAGCACTGTCCAAAGACTCTGGGAGCAACAACCACATACCCTGCTGTCAGTCCCAGGCCCTGACAGCGCTCAGCCGAGCCGCGGTGAGGCCTTCGGCACAGAAGCAGCGGGGCCTGCCAAGGCTCCCAGTCCTCTCCCGTGCACCTGCAAAAGTCTCCTAGGCCTCCTGGGGTCTAAGAACAGGGTACCTCCAAAACCCTCCAGCTCCACAACCCGCAGTAAGAAGTCACTTGGAAATGGCTTTTTCTCCAAGAAGAAAAAGGAACAGAAATTGGTGGGTTTCCAGTCATGCAGGCTCCTGTGGAGATTATGAAGAGTTGAGGAAAACCAATATTGAAGCTTCAGACAGGGTTTCCTGTTTGAGTTCCAGGGAACTGTGTGTGACACACACCACTCCCAGCCTCTTGTCTCAGGGAAGAGGTTTACTCCTGAGAGAGGGAAGTGATTCTAGTGAGGTGGCAAGAGACAGCTGCCCCCTGACTGTCCCTTTCCTGGAGCTCTCCTTCTCAGCCCCCAGGGACACCACCACGCCCTCCCCGCTGCCTGCAGGGGCCGGAGGAGTTGAGTTCCGTTTCCTTAAGGTCATAGTTGTCTTAGACTTAGACGTGGATCTGTGAGAGGGGAAGGGGCTTGGGAGAGGGAACCCTCTTAAAAGGCTGACCTAGGGCTGACAAGGGACATGCTGCAAACGAGAGGGGCACAGGGAGGAGGCTTCCTTGCAGGAGCTCAGGTGCCAGGCTGGGCAGCGCGGGGCACACTCAGCTCCACCGGACCCTCCCGGAGCTCCCGACTCAGGAGGCATTAGCTCGGTGCCTGCTGCACAAGAAGGGTGCCCATCCCACGGGCACAGCACATCAGCAGCCCCTCCTGAGCACCGGACTGGTGGAGACACGGGTGCCTCGGCTCCCCTCGTCTGTGTCCACGTTCTCTCATGGGCAGCCACCTGCCTTTACTGACCCTATGGCTTCCACTCTGTGCCTTGCTCATGCTCTCCCCTCGTCCTGGCTTGCCCTTCTCTGTCTGCCATGTCTAGGTCCCACCTATTTAAGTGTAGTTCACACTGCCACCTCCACAGAGCACCCCGCCCCGCCCCAGGGCTGCACCTGAGCTTTTTCTGCCCCCTCAGGGACTGAGCACTTTCTACCTTGGAGTTATACAGGGCCATCCCTGTCCCACCCACCTGTCTGGACCCCGTCTCACTGTCCGTGTCCTCAGTCCCCAGCCCAGGCCTGGGTAGGGTCTGCAGCCTGAGTGGGGAGAGGAAGGCCAGTTCCCACAAGGCTTTACTGACCCGTACTGTGTCAAGGTTGCAAGTGGGCGCAGACCCTGCCCCGACTGCTGGAGGAAGGGGCTGGATGCAGGACCCCCTCTGCCTGAGCAGTCTCTTCCCACTCGGCCCTTCACGCGGGGCTTTCTCCAGCCTGTGGGGGTCGCTGTCGTGCACCTCGCCGATGGCTACCCGGCTGGTTCTGCCAGGCCCTTGGTGCTGCTCTCCCAGGTCGGGTTAAAAGGGCTGTAGGGGGCCAAAAGCACTGGCATCTTGAGGACTTTGGAGACAAGAGTGCTGGCCCCTCCTGTCCCTACACAGGAAGTTCTTTGCACTTCTCTGGTGGCCCCAATGTGAGTCGCTGTACAAAATGCTGCCTTTATTATTTTGTAAATGATTTTTTGAGAACCAAGTGCTTATGAAAAAACAACCAAAATAAAGTTCTATATTTTAAAAGAGGCACTTCTGGGGGCTTTCCTTGTTTGGCTATGTGCTGGAGTTCGGGGTGGATGCCGGCCCCACGCTGCTCGCCTCCTGAGGCACTGCTGCTTCCTCTGAGGGAGACAGAATCCCAGGGCCACCCTGTTCCTTCAGCTTGTCCCCACCTCAGTTCCAGGTTCCAAGGTCTGTCTCCTGGTGCATTAGCCAGGGGTGGTATTGCAGCCCTGCCTGCTCTGGGGGCTTTGTGAAGATCAAGTCACAGTCCTACCTGACTAAGCAGTGGCACAGTGGATAGAGCATTGGACTGGGACATGGAGGACCCAGGTTCAAAACCCTGAGGTCACCGGCTTGAGTGTGGGCTCATATGGCTTGAGTGCAGGCTCACTAGCTTGAGCACAGGGTCGCTGGTTTGAGCGGGGGATCATAGACATGACCCCAAGGTCGCTGGCACATATGAGAAAGCAATAAATGAACTAAGGTGCAGCAACAAAGAATTGATGCTTCCCATCTCTCTGTTTGTCCCTACCTATCTATCCCTTTCTATCTGTCTGTCTGTCACACAAAAAGAAAATTAAAAAAAAAAAAGAAGTCACAGTCCCTGTTGTGGGTGACCTGACAGTCTGCAGAGGGTTTGCAGATCCATGACCACATTTGTCTCAACTTCAGGTACTCAGCATCTTAGTTCTTGCCATATTCACGTCACCAGAGGAGAAAGTTAGTACTTAATATTTTTCTTTAAATCTTTTTCATTTTTTCCATTGATTTGAGAGAGAGAAGAGGAAGGGAGGGGGGGAAGGGAGAGAGAAGCATCAACTGATTGTTCTGCTTAGTTGTTCCATTTAGTTGTGCACTCATTCATTGCTTTTCATATGTGCCCTGACCAGGGATCAAACCTGTGACCTCAGCGTGCAGGGGTGACACTTCATCCTTTGAGCCACCTAGCCAGGGCTTAAATACTCTTTTTTAAATAGACTTTTTTAGAAGTTCTAAATTGACAGAAAAAGTGAGCAGATAGGTAGTAGAGTTCTCATATCACCCTTCCCACCCCCTTCAACTTTCCTATTGCTAACATCTTACTTTAGTGTGGTACATTTGTCAAAAGTAATGAGCCAACAATGACACATTATTAAAGTCCATGGTTTATTCAGATTTCCTTTCTTGTTACCTAATGTCCTTTTTCCATTCTAGGATCCTATCCAGGACACTTTGCTGAACTAAAAAGTGTTTACATCACTACCATAAATGAAAAGCTAGTGTTTTCTAATACATACTGAAACAACACATTTACGATACTACAAGCAAATAAACCTTTGTTGAAACCAGTCGCTTGGGGGAAATTTGTTATTGCACTTTAGCCTAACCAGCACAACCTGGTGTATTTTGATACATCCCTGTGCCTGTTCCACCTACAGTATATTAAACATGGACTTGTTGAGGCCATTGCCTCATTTTTTAACAGATGGAATTAAGGCCCTGATAGTAATGCTTGTTATGGCCCAGCAGGTAGAAGTCCACTGTATTAAATGCTAGGAGTGTATAGATAGGAGGGGTGTTACCTAGGGCTTGGGCAGTGGAGAAAGGAACAGCAGAGACACAAGGCCCATCTCCAAGTCACATGGAGGCAGCAGTGGAGGCCACAGAACAGCCAGCCTCATTCTGCTGTGGTTGGGGGATGATCCGGAAGTGAGAATGCACTGCAGTAGCCTCACTGCTTTATGGGCAGGGCTTGCTCTCCCAGTTAGCCAGACCTGCCTAAGAGAACCTATTCCAATGATTTTTTTTTTTCCCTTAACTGAGCCAAAATCTATCTGCCTGGCTAAATCCTACCCTTACTTCGGGATCTTATTTCATCACTTCCATCGAATACCCCCTCTGATCTCTTCAGATCTGCTAAATGCCCCTCCGTCATGTCTCATACCCCCTTTCCCCTTTATCCCCATGCTAGCACTGAATCTATCTGCACTGGAAAGGTCTACCGATTTGTCTGATTTCTCTCCCTCCCCTTGTCCTATGAAGTTATACCCTGCTGATCGTTGCATAGCACAGAGCAAGACTCACCAAGTTCTGATGCACGAATAGATGGACAGACGGATGGAAAAAGAAACAAACCCAACCCCATGTTGGAGGTATCTCTTCCCTCTGCGATTTGCAGATAGCATCCTTATCCCCTTGCGGGCTACCCTGCTGCTCCTGGCCTCCTCTCATACATACCAGTTTGCAAACCGTCTCCACACCATCCTTGGTCATTTCTCTAGACTCACTCCAGTGGTCTGAATGGAGAGCCTAGTTTAGGAGTCCACCTTGCATCTCAGGAGGCATGTCCCAGCTCTTCCGTGTAGCAATTATGGATCTGAAGATAGGATTCTCTAGGGTACTGTTTCCTTAGTCACTTTCAGTCTGCAGTAGCTAAGGGCCCCCTTTACAGGCTAACCTGCCACAGGTGAAGGCTTAACCTGGTAGAGCTCACAGGTCTCAGCTTCTCCCTACCAAAGCAGCGTATCCTGTGGCCTCCTTGGCCTTGCCTGCTGGCCAGTCAGGCCCAAACATTGACGCCTGTTGAGAGGAGGTATAAGCATAACGAAGACCCAACACAATTTCATCATCCAGGCCAACAAGTCCTGTTGAAGCCACTGCCCCGTGTCCACAGGAGGTCCTGAGCACAGGGAATGGTGGACATGGAGAAGCCAGACCAAACAAAAGCCAGAATTGGATCTTGGTACCGGACATGAGCCGTGTCCTCAGCAGCAGCTGTGGGCCCACCTTCTTCCTGCTCCTCCCTTCCAATAGTAGAGAGAAATCTTTTGTTTTTTCAAATGGCCCCTTGTGGTGGGCTCCCATGGGGCCTGCTGGGCTTGTTCCAACTTGGAGCTGTTTCTCCCAGTATGAACATGCTCACCCCATCCGTTTTCTCCCTTCCTGTCCAGAACTTTGCAGAGTACAGTTATGGCTTTTTGACTCTGGGGCCCACCCACCATGGTTAGCATCCTTTTAAATGAAGTAAAGCCTAGTATGGCCCTCCTGGTGCAATCTGAGCTACTCACAATGGTCACTTCTGCTCAGCACCCACTTCTTGCCTAGGTGCAGCTGAAGATCCTGTCTGATTATCAGGATGGTATTTCACTTCTTGGTTTTGGCCCATCATTCATGTCATCTATCTGTGTTCCTTGGATACAAAGGTGACTCTAGGGCTAGAGCAGGGAAAGTACAAGATGGCCGGAATATCTTGTGCCAGAAAATAAGGCAACTCCCTTAAAATGATGGGGATACAGGAGCTAGTTTGAAGGAACTCAGATTGGCCAAATGTGGTTCAATCTAAGCATCAAAATAAATGATAGTAACAATGTTCATGGAATAAGAATCTATGAGCTCATACTGGTAACTAAATGAACAAAAATATTTTAATGGGAGAAAAGGCGTCCCTTATCAATGAATGCCAATAATAAATGTATAAAAATAATGGAGTCAGAAAATCACGACTTTACAACCATCTTGGTACTTGATTCAGCAGGGATCAATACAGGCTGAAACACATGGGTAAAAGTTTGACAAGGAATAGGATATTAAGTCTCAAAGTAATCCCTCCACAAAATTTGTAACTTAATTACAAGAAAACTACCAGCTTCACAGTGGAGAGAACACCACCTTAACCAAGTAATAAAAGTTAACATCAGCAAGAACGAGATAAACCAACATCATGTACCTCTACTGTGATGTACTTGGGACACAGCATATCTGTGATATTTCTGCCAAAACTGTAGCTCCTGGTCATAATGAAAAAGACCCAACTTGAGGGACATGCTACAAAAATAACTGGCTTTACTCTTCAAACCACTGTAAGGAAAGTCAAAGGCTGAGAAACTGTTTCAGATTAAACAGGACCAAAATCTGAACATGAACTATGGGCTGAGTGACAGTATTGTATCTCTGTTCTCTCTCCTGCTTTTGATAAATGTACTGTCCTTATGAAAGAGAAAGTCCTTAAGACACACACACTGAAGTCCTTGTAAATAAAAGGACGGGATGCTTTGACAAAGTCTCAAATAGTTCACAAAGAAATACATAAATGAATAAGGTCTACCGGAAAGTTCTGTCCGATTTTGGAATAAAAATACAAATTTTTCTTACCGTCAATAAACTTTATTAAATAATATAATTGCCATTATTATTTATTTCTTGCCAGCGCAAGGGCTATTTGTATATCCCATTTTTGAAAAATGTTTTATCTTTTGATGCAAAAAATTGAACCTGTGCTTGTTTGATATCTTCATTTTTGAATTTTTTTGCCCTTCAAAAAATTTTGTAAGGACAAAAACAAGTGATAGTCGGAAGGTGCTAAGTCCGGGGAATACGGTGGATGCGACAGACATGCTTCTGTAGCATTTCTTCCTTGTTGAAATTCGTAATTACAGTGGCGTAAATGAACTTTATCAGTAGCCATGGGTACACTATCGCTTAACACATAAGACTAACGTGAATCAACTTTGTTTTAATTAATTTGCTACGTCAGTATGTATACATTAAGTGATAAAAATAGAGAGGCATACATGCGCCAAATAAACGTGCTTACGTGTCGAAACTTGTAATAGAAACGGACAGAACTTTCCGGTAGACCTGATATAAAGCAAACAATAAATGAGACATCCCAGTAACAGCTGGAGAATCTTGATAAAAGACACAAGTTCTTTGTACCATTCTTGCAACTATTTCTCTAAGTATGACATATCAAAGTTTTTAAAAGAAGACGCAAGAGTTTGATCTAATTAGCCACTTCCAGATTGGGGTCCTTTGTGTGTTCCCAGAGACAGATCAGGATATTATGCCTTTTGATGCAGTCACATACTTTATTTTCACAACAGCTGAGATAAGGATAAAGAAGCATTTAGATGTCCTGCTCACACCTCCAGTGGAGACAAATAGGCCACAAACGCCCACTACCCAGGGGAGAGACGAAGGGGACAAACCAGAGCATGAAAAACAGACTCTTTAGGCATGGCTTACTCTAGAGGTGGCTCTGATGACAGCTCTCAGGGCTGCAAGGAATACAAGGACCACCTGTCCCAAAGGTGTCATCTAAGACTCATTTCCACCATATCTTCCCTGGTGAACGGCCCAGCCGCTGTGTAAACTTCCTCTTTTCTCATTTGCGGAGACCAATTTTATTTTCCTTCCTTCACTGCTCCGAGTTCCCCAGCACTGAGCACTACAAACCTCAGCTGCTCTCAAAAGAGCCTTGAAGATCTGGGTGTTAGCCATGTGCCTCAGTCTCTGCGTGCCACGCTCCCATTCCTCAGAGCTCCCGGACCGACTTCTCACCTCCCCATGGCAGGTGAGCTTTGTCGTCAGGCGGCATCCACTCCCATTTCCTTCAGGTGTGCCGCCCTTAAGGCTTGCTGGAGAGCTGCAACCTATTCCCAAGACCGCCCTGCTGCTGGATTTTACATGCAAATTAGGTTCCTACATATGCACTCACAGCAGGAAGCAGGATGGAAGCCAGCTTCTTGATCTTTTGGTTGTCTGTTCATTTAATACTCACATTTGATAGAAATGTGAGTATTAAAAGCATGGGTGGGTTGGACTCAGGGTCAAGCCACCAGATTCATGAATTCAAGCAGTCGTGCGCAGAGGTGGCTTCTTGATGGCTGCAGGGCAACCCCAGCGGTGTGTTCTTGAACCAAGCAGTCTGGTGGCAACCCTGATTCCCACTCCTGCGGCCTTTAACAATTTTACATTTTATCCATGTATTAAACTCCCTTCCTCTTAAAATATCTAGTACAATTTGTTCTTTGTGATGAACTCCAATTCATACCCCTCAGAACTGTGACTTCAGAGCTAAGCGCTTCCCTCTACATGGCCTGAGCCAGACAGAGCAACTAGGATAACCACTGTCTCCCCATCAACGCAAGGGCTCTGCCTGTCCCTGCAGCCTCAAACTCAATCCCCATCACACTGGTGACCTGAGCCGCCTCTGCCAGCCCCGCTGGGCTGTCTCCTCACCACGTACTCCACTGGCCCTCCGCGACCTAAGTAAGCATGTCCTTCATATTTCTTTATTAACCTTTATTCATTAGCTTTGGCCCAGGGTTTAGCCGTGAGACCTTTGGCTCTGGTCTCCCAGGCCCCACCTCCCACATCACAGGTGAACCAGTACGAGAACCAGTAGCCATTTATAGTCACAGCAACTCTGAAGGAGGGAGGTGAAGTCCAATAGAATCATTTTGTTTTTGAGATGCTGGCTTGTGGCTTCATACTCATACCAAAGCAAGGCTTCTTCTTCATCTCTTTGCAAAAATAAAAAATGGACATGAACAGAAGCAGTGGCTACGAGTGGCCTAACTGCTCGGTCTAGGAGCGTAGCTCTAGTTCATTTTCCTCCTCTTTGACTGGTGGGCCAAGGTCTGGGCTGGAGGCAGCGGGATGCACAGGGTACCCAGTTTGTGCTCCTCCTCCACGCTGGCTGCCAGAAAGACCTTTCTTTTAGAGATCTTCAGCCTCAAGGCTTTTGCTATCTCCATCATCCTAAAGAACAAATACACAAACAAATGGAGTCTCCTCAAAGTCACTGCTCAAGGAGGGTTGGCAGAAGGGAGCAGCATACTTATGCCACAGGCGTCGAAGACAGAATCCCCAAACTGGCCACTGAGAAAGGGCCAGACAAGATCTCCCCCCGTCTCAGCCAACAATTTCATTTTAATGTGTTGCCATTAAAAAAATCCTTATATGTGATTACAAACCAGCTTATCTATGTAGATCCTATTAGTAAACTTTACTTCCTATAACCAGAATTGAACATGCTCCAACATGTTCTTATTTTAGATTTTATTTTTAAATTTTTTATTTATTCATTTTAGACAGGAGAAAGGGAGAGAGAGAGAGAAAGGAAGAGAGGAGGGGAGAGAGAGAGAGAGAAGGTGGGGAGGAACTAGAAGCATCAACTCCCATATGTGCCTTGACTAGGAAAGCCCAGGGTTTCGAACCGGCGACCTTAGCATTTCCAGGTCAACGCTTTATCCACTGCGCTACCACAGGTCAGGCGGTCAGGCTTATTTTAGATTTTCAACGTCACTGCCTGTGAGGATGCCATCTGCGGACAGCCATCGGAACCGTCCCTCTATGGACTGCTAGAAAGTCCAGACAGGTGTTTCACAGGCTCTCTTGAACATCAGGGTCCCTGGGTGTCAGATGCCCCTAAATTACTGACAAAGGCCAAAGGAACTAACTTTCAAGATCCTGGGAAGTTCTGACTCCTACTCTGTCTGAATCTCTTCTAGCAAGGCTAGAAAAGGCCTGAAAGGTCATCTCTGCCAACCCTCCCAGTCCAGTCAGAGAAGCCCGATGTGCCATCCCTGCCACACAGCAGCCCCCATCTGACAGCCCCTTCCATCTGACTCTGAGAAAGGTCCTTTTTGCTAAGCTGAAATTGGGTTCTTACATATCTCCCCACCCCTCAGGACCACACAGAATCTCTCTCGCCAGAGAAAGGTATTTGGAGACAGAGGTGGCTTGGTTACACAGGGACAGAATGCTATGGGAAGGCTCAAGTTTGAAGCCCAACTATTCCCCTTCTCGGTTGTGTGACCTTAGGAAAGACAGTGACTCCTCTGAACTGTAGGTTTTTAAATTGTTTTTTAGGGAAATCTGAAATATTATGATAGATTTATTTCTTTTAAGTAAGAGGAGGAGAGATAGACTCCTGAATGCACCTCAACCAGGATCCACCCAGCAACTCCAAAACTGGGGCCGATACTCGAATCAACTGAGCTAATTTTAGTGCCAGAGGCTGACACCCTTAGAACTCAGATAACCTTAGCACCCGGGGATGACACTTTAACCAATCAAGTCACTGGCTGTGAGAGGGGAAGAGAGAATGGGGAAGAGGGAGGGGAAGAGAAACAGATGGTCACTTCTCATGTGTGCCCTAACCAGGGATTGAATCCAGGACATCCACATGCCAGGCCAATGCTCTATCCACTCAGCCAACCAACCAGGGCCATGACAGATTTAATACTGTGCCTGGCATAGAGAATTGGCAGTCTGCAATGTCCAGCAACTCATCTAATCATTCGCTCAGTGACAACTGTCCTCTGGTCCCCTGCTTTCCCCTATTAAACACCCCCAGTTCTCTTCCGGAGCCTCGTGCTTTCCAGCAGTACTAGAAATACAGCAAAGCACCCTACGGGAGCTTTTTATTCTGCTGCGCTCACCTTCTTTCACTGAGCTTCAGATCCCTCTGTAACACTGTCAGGTCAATCTGGAAATCGTTTATGTGCAAGGCGAGTATGATCACATATGCGATGATCTTCGCCTTCATTGAATCAGAAATGAAGTTGCGTAAACTGCAAAATCAGTGGCAATAAAGAAGACACAAAATTAAGCTCTAAGGTGACTTCTCCAATAGCAAAATGAAAACACCCAAACGTATTCCCATAGGTACTCAATGTCTTCCTATCTTTGGGAGAAGAAAAGGAATTCAAACAACTCCTTGTCCTTCAAGGTGCTGGAGTCCTCACACAGAGGACAGTGAGCCAGTCCCAGTGCTCCCACCAAGGGGACAGAGAAGGCCACACCTACTACCCTAGGCACAGTGAGGGCCATGCATTGGCAAGGACCCTCGCTTCTGGCCCCATCTGCCCACCAGGGCTGCCAAGAGAGCGGTCACCCACCCTTAGTAGCTGATGATTCTTCCCAGTACACTCAGAGCAGGAAATACATTTCCAAGCAAACAGCAGGAAGAAAACCAGGTGCTGCTCGGGGTTCCTTGCCAGAACTGCCACACAGGCCTGCCCTTTCCCGCAACGCTGCCTTTCACTGAACACCGGGTCTGTGGGACAGTAAGGGTTGCTCAAAAGTTGTGCATCAAGTGAAAGACGTCTTTCTTGCTGGTCATACCCAGGGGAAGTGACCTTCTCCAAGGTAAGAGAGCACAAACTATAGTGCTTCTTAAACTTCAGCCCAGGACACAACGGCAGTCCTGTCTTCAGCTCAGTAGCTCTGTGGACATGCGTTCTCCCCAAGCTCCTACTCCTCACTGTCACCACCTCCCCAACCTGCTTTCTCTCTTTACAGGCAGAAGCCAAAGACGTCCTGCCTCCTGACCTGCCGTTGTTGTAGGTCAGGCAGGTGAAGTGCTTCAGCAGCTTGGTGTTGATGATGTGTGGAACTCCAGGCCTCAGGGCACCTACAATACAAAGTTGCACGTGACCAATTTTTGTCAAAACCCTCAGGCTCCCCAGCATCTCCACCAAAACGAAACAAAACAAAACAAAACAAAAAACCCCCTCAGGCCACATGCCATCCATGAGCTAGGAGAACCGAACAGCTGGGTCAGTGTAATGATCAAAACCATGTGGTGGCCTGACCTGTGGTGGTGCAGTGGATAAAGCGTAGACCTGGAAATGCTGAGGTCGCCGGTTCAAAACCCTGGGCTTGCCTGGTCAAGGCACATATGGGAGTTGATGCTTCCAGCTCCTCCCCCCTTCTCTTTCTCTGTCTCTCTCTCCTTTCTGTCTCTCTCTCTCCCTCTCTCTCTAAAAAATGAATAAATAAAAAATTAAAAAACAAAAAACAAAAAAAAAAACCATGTGGTAAGAGAAGCAGGGGCCCATGAAGCAAAATGACCACTTTCAAATGAAAATATGCTAATTAAATGCAACTGCCCGTGAGATATTTGCGATGGGACAATGTGATGGTACACTCCAATGAAGCCAACGGCTCAGAATTCACAAGACAGCAGAAAAGCAAAACAGACTGTGGAGAAAGCCCTGGGAGAGGAAAAGCAAGGAAGACTGAAATGTGAAAATAAGAATTAGGCAAGTACTGAAAAACAGACTTTTGGATGCCCAATTATAGTAATAAAACTGCATACACTTGGTGCCTAAAACCCCAAGTGTCTCCCGCTGGCTTTCCAACTCTGGATGGATGGATGTGGCAGCCATGGCCCTAGCTGTAGGTGACACTGAGTTACCAGCAGAAACTGGCTCTCTCCTCTCCTAGTCAGAAATAACACAACACAGCACAAACCAGTCACATGCCTTCATGGGCATGGCCACTTTTCTTCCTCTGTGACTGATGTTTGTCTAACAGTCCCTTAAAATTTTCTTTTGACTTGGAAACTACACATTGCTGAATGCAGAATAAAAATGAAGGTTAGCTACCAACAGTCACATAATCCATCCTGTCCCCATCAATGTCCTCTTGGCATGTCAGCAGTACCAATAGGACCCTCACAGTTACACGGTTAAAAATAAAGACCTGACCACACATAGCCATTTTCTTTTCTCATTGGAGCTGGTCTAAGAATTACAAATAATGGACTTGAAATAACTACAATCAAATGTCTATCATGGACTTACTTTTACGCTTAATCACTTTCTGTGATCGAAATTTGATGAGTGTGTCCAGAAACCATATGCATCGAGCCTGATGGTCTCGGCTCTCTTCATTTGATGGCAAAGACTTCAGAGCTTCTATGACAAAGCAGCAGTGGCTAAAACAAGGGAGAGAAAGGGAAGGCTGTGTCAGTTAAGACAAGCTCTGTCAGGAGCCACTCACTGCCACAGAATTAGAGCAGCAGGCACCTCCTCACACCTGTGATAGCTAAACAAGGGCCATCCACCAATCACCTTACAACAGGAGCAGGGGTTGATGCAGGGCCAGCAAAGGGCAAGCAGAGAAGAGATTTTAGGCTTTGTGGGTCACACAAACTCTGTAGCACTGTAGTGCAAAGGCAGCCATTGACAATACAAAAACGAATGACCACGGCTGTGTTCCAATAAAACTATCCACAGGCACCAGGCCAGACTGAGCACACAGGCCATAGTTTACCAAACCCAGATACAGTGGTTTGAAGCATAGGCTGTCAAGTCGGACTGCCTGGGTTAGAATTCCCTCTCTGCTTTTTGATGGCTTGGGCAATCTTCTGTACAGCTCTTTACATCTTTATCTATAAACCGAGGCCAATGATAATACCCTCCTCTTAGGGGTTTTTGTGGATTAAAAAAGACAATGCAAGTAAAGCACTTAGAACAACACTTGGCACCTGTAAGAGCTCAACCAACGTTAGCTATTATTTTTATTTTATTCATTTATTTATTTTTGGGACACAGAGAGCAAGTCAGAAGAGAGGGACAGATAGAGACAGACAGGAAGGGAGAGAGATGAGAAACATCAATTCTTCATGGTGGCACTTTAGTTGTTCATTGATTGCTCTCATACGTGCCTTGACTAGAGGGCTATAGCAGATCAAGTGACCCCTTGCCCAAGCCAGTGACCTTGAGCTTCAAGTCAGTGACCTTTGGGCTCAAGCCAGCGACCATGGAGTCATGTCTATGATCCCACACTCAAGTCGGTGACCCCATGCTCTTGCCAATGAGCCCGAACTCTGGTCAGGCAGCTTTTGTGTGTGTGTGTGTGTGTGTGTGTGTGTGTGTGTGTGTATTTTTCTGAAGCTGAAAACAGGGAGAGACAGTCAGACAGACTCCCGCATGCGCCTGACAGGGATCCACCCGGCATGCCCACCAGGGGGTGATGCTCTGCCCATCCGGGGCGTTGCTCTGTCACGACCAGAGCCACTCTAGCGCCTGGGGCAGAGGCCATGGAGCCATCCCCAGCGCCTGGGCCATCTTTTGCTCCAATGGAGCCTCAGCTGCAGAAGGGGAAGAGAGAGACAGAGAGGAAGGAGAGGAGGAGGGGTGGAGAAGCAGATGGGCGCCTATCCTATATGCCCTGGCCAGGAATCGAACCCAGGACCTCTGCACGCCAGGCCGACGCTCTACCACTGAGCCAACCGGCCAGGGCCAGCTATTATTTTTAATGTGCTGTTCTACCACTATCAGGATCCTAGACTTGAGGAGATAAAAAGGCTCTTCGAGATCATCTTGTCGCTCCATTTCATAGATAGAAAAAATGAGGCTGAGAGGGAAGACCACACAGTATATTCCACAGAACTCCAGCTCTCAGCCCTACCTCCGCCCCTGCCCTTGCCCCTGGGCCATAATCACATTAAGACAACTAAGAACCAGTAATGAGTTTTTTTGGAAATGGCTCTTTGGAGGAAACAAAAACGTATTTTCTAAGGCCTTCAACTTCACTGACCAGTAAAATTTCCAAAGAAAAATCAAGAAACCAACTTATGGTTGATAATTTTTTACTTTTCCAAGAAAAAATTATTTAGAAAACCCTCAAAAGCAAAAAAGTCCCAAAACCACCATAAAAGCTGTTTCAGTCGATAAAAAAGGGGAGGGGGGCCTATTATTGTATATTAATTATTTGAAATGTACAACGTTTAAAACACATAAATTGGCCCTGGCCGGTTGGCTCAGTGGTAGAGCGTCGGCCTGGCATGCATAAGTCCCAGGTTCGATTCCTGGCCAGGGCACACAGGAGAAGCACCCATCTGCTTCTCCACCCCTCCCCCTCTCCTTCCTCTCTGTCTCTCTCTTCCCCTCCCACAGCCGAGGCTCCACTGGAGCAAAGATGGCCCGGGCGCTGGGGATGGCTCCTCGGCCTCTGCCCCAGGCGCTAGAGTGGCTCTGGTCGCAACAGAGCGATGCCCCGGAGGGGCAGAGCATCGCCCCCTGGTGGGCAGAGCGTGGCCCCCTGATGGGCGTGCCGGGTGGCTCCCGGTCGGGCGCATGCGGGAGTCTGTCTGTCTCTCCCCGTTTCCGGCTTCAGAAAAATACAGAAAAAAAAAAACAAACACATAAATTTCGCTTCAGAAAAGCTCACCCCGCATGTCATCATGGATAAATCACATACTCAGCTAGCACCTACTATCGGGCTAGCACCTGGGCTCCATGGTGAAAATCAGCATCAAGCCCTGGCCGGTTGGCTCAGCGGTAGAGCGTCGGCCTGGCGTGCAGGAGTCCCGGGTTTGATTCCCAGCCAGGGCACACAGGAGAAGCACCCATCTGCTTCTCCACCCCTTCCCCTCTCCTTCCTCTCTGTCTCTCTCTTCCCCTCCCGCAGCTGGGGCTCCATTGGAGCAAAGATGGCCCTAGCGCTGAGGATGGCTCTGTGGCCTCTGCCTCAGGCGCTAGAATGACTCTGGATGCAACACAGTGATGCCCTAGATGGGCAGAGCATCGCCCCCTGGTGGGCATGCTGGGTGGATCCCGGTACAGCGCATGCGGGAGTCTGACTGCCTCCCATTTCCAGCTTCGGAAAAATGAAAAAAAAAAAAAAGAAAACAAAATCAGCATCAAGCTTAACATGGGGGAGTTAGTCCATCCCTAGTTCCCAGCCCAGCTACAGGACCTCCCCACCCTCTGCCCAGCCACAGGTTCCATGCACTGAGAGGCCAACTCTCTCCCTTGAATGTCACCCACAGCCTAGGGACAACAGGTCTAGAAGCTCAAAATTTATGAAGACACTGGCTTGTCTTTATTCAACAGTGATCCTCAATGACTAGCACCCAAAGGTCTGCTTCCTGTCTGACTGCCTCTGTGGCCCAACGATATTCCCCTTCAGACACTCCATCACCCATGTGGGGGTACCTGTTCTCTTCAGTCATCTTCAGTATTTCTTCTGACGTGACATTCCTGAAAGCTTCAGATGGGCTCCAAAGAGCTTCATACTCCGCCGGAGAAAGAACTAGTTACTGGTCAAGAACACAATCTGACCAAAATGGAAACATCTGACTAGCTAGATCAGCGATTTTCAACTGGTTGCCAAGAGTTTTTAAAACATAAAATACCTAACTATACTGCTCACAAAAATTAGGGGATACTTCAAAATGAGTATGAAGTGATAAAATATCCTTTAATTTTTGTGAGCAGTATATTTAGTTGGAGGCACTGACCTCTTTTCCCTTAGATCAGCGGTTCTCAACCTGTGGGTCGCGACCCCGGCGGGGTCGCGACCCACAGGTTGAGAACCACTGCCTTAGACTGTCAAATAAAATAATGACAACAGCCAACAAGACAATAGCCGTCCGGTGTGACTGCCCAGTCTTGTCATATAATAGAGTTATATGCATCTTATTGGTCATGTTGCATAGTAAGGTTGTGTCTGATAGTTAAACTTGGTACCAGAAATCCTACAATAGGTATAGGCTATATAGGTATGACTGATTTTTTTAAGTCACTTTGGAGCAAAAGGGTAGGTAATTACTACTTTTTTTTGTAGATCAAAATTATACCTATTTTTTTGTCAGATCAGCAAAAAATATATATATTTTGGTGTACTGCAGAATTTTAGTAATTATTTGTGTGCCATGAAATGAAAAAGGCTGAGAGTTGCTGAGCTATATTATCTCCTATTGGTATCATTTTATTTGTATTGATTGCCTTTTCTTTTTTTTTTTTTTAAGACAGAGAGAAAAAGGGTGAGACAGGAAGAGAATGCTGCACCCAATGAATGCTGCACTCACTGGCTGCTTCCCAAATGTGCCCTGACCAGGGACCAAACCTGCAATGTTGGCATTCAGGACGATGCTCTACCAACTGGGATAACCAACTAGGGCCTCTCTGGTGGCCTCAGTTTAGAGATGGGAAAGCTGAGGCTCAGAGAAGGGAAGATTACACAGCACTTTGGGGCAGAGCTGAGACTCAGTTCTCTAGACTCCCAGCTCAGACTTCATTCCCCATCAAGGTGGCTTTTCTGCCTTCTCTTTATCACAAAGCCACTCCAGGCATTTTCCATTTCATTAGACCCACAAGTAGGGAAATTTTACATTCCAACCCTTCCATTTATTTATTTGTTTATCGAATTTCTTTTTTAAGTGAGAGAGAGGAATGGAGAAATGAGAAGCACAACTCAGTTGCATCACTTTGGTTGTTCACTGATTTCTTCTCATATGTGCCTTGACCAGGGGGTACAGCTGAGCCAGTGACCCCTTACTCAAGCCAGCAACCTTAGGTTTCAAACCAGCGACCTTTGGGCTCAAGCCAGCAATCCTGAGATTGTGTCAATGATCCCACACTCAAGCTGGCAACCTTGGGGTTTCACACGTGGGACCTCAGTGTCCCAAGTCGACACTCTGTCCATGGTACCACCACTGGCCAGGCTCCAACCTTTCCTTTTACAAATCAGTCTGTCCTAGACTTTGGGCATTGGCTGACTTAAAGTCATGTTTGGACTATTCATGGAAACTGACCCCCACAGGGCTGAACTGTGGACATTTGGCATTTTGCTGGAAAATGAGTTTGAATTCCAGGAGCTGGGAAGCTGGTGCTGGAGCAAGTCCCTCAGCCCAGCTGATTCCCAGCTGACTTCCCAGCAATAGCACCGGGCAAATACAAAGGTCAGGATGTAGCTTCTATGAGTGTCATAGGACCACTGACACCCTCAGAGAGTCTGGCTACGCTGCTCATGTACATAACTCCCAAAGCATTTCTACTGCAGAAAGGATACTGTCTTCAAATTTATACACATCTTCAGGTCTGGCGGCATCAGCATGGCAAGGAGGAAGGCAGAGGGAGTCGTCTTGCAAGGTATCGTGGATGGCATCACTGACCAGAGCTTTTCGATAAAGGAAGAATCTGTGGGTATCAACTCATTTGGCCTCATGTTCCCCAATACTCTTTGCAACCTGTGTACTCGGATCATAACCAGCCTAGAAACCCCTAATCTGAATGCTCCTGCCAATGAGGCCAGATTTCCCATCAGGCTGACAGCTCCAGTTCTATGATGTCCATTCATGACACAGACCGAACTGAGCCTTAGAGAAGGTACATCCAGTGTGGTCTCCCCTCAAGTAACTTGCAGTGTAGTTGGGAGAGAGGTGTGCTCATCAATATTTACAATACAACACAAGAGAAACTAAAAATGAGGAATATTCAAAATAGCCTTTAATGGTTTAACTTCCAGAAAATTTCTCCATACACTATCAGTGAAAAAAAAAAAAATCAAATTATAAAACTGTAACACACAGGCCTGGCCTGTGGTGGCGCAGTGGATAAAGCATTGACCTGGAACACTGAGGTCGCTCGTTCGAAACGCTGGGCTTGCCTGATCAAAGCACATATGGGAATTGGTGCTTCCTGCTCCTCCTCCCTTCTCTCTCCCTCTCTTCTCTAAAATGAATACAATCTTAAAAAAATAAAAACTGTAACACACAAGAATAACCATGTAAGAATTAAGCATGTATACAGGTGAAGACAGAGAGGAAAATCATAACAGTTGGTCTGGTAGAATGATGAGAAAATGGGTGAACTATATATTTCTTTTTAGATGTCCTTTAATAGCTAAGAGTAGGGAGCATTTTAGATCTTGCTTCCCAAAAATTAAAAAAAAAATAATAGCTGAGAGTAAACCAAACAAAAAAATTCAGAAATTTACTTAAATATTAAAGTATGTCTTTGAAGCAGTGGTTCTCAACCTTTCTAATGCCGTGACCCCGCAATACAGTTCCTCATGTTGCAGTGACCCCAAACCAAAAAATAATTTTGGTGGCTACTTCATAACTGTAATTTTGCTACAGTTATGATTCGGAATGTAAATACCTGATATGCATTATGTATTTTCCGATGGCTTTAGGCGACCCCGCTGGGGTCGCAACCCACAGGTTGAGAACCACTGCTTTGAAGGAACAGACAGACATTATTTCTACATTTCTGGATGGGAGAATATAGTATTGTAAAGCTGTTAATTCCCCCTCCTTTTTTTTTGCGACACAGAGAAACAGAGGGACAGATAGGGACAGACAGACAGGAAGGGAGAAAGATGAGAAGCATCAATGCTTCGTTCCAGCACCTTAGTTGTTCAATGATTGCTTCCTCATAATGTGCCTTGACTGGGGGCTACAGCAGACCAGATGACCCCTTGCTCAAGTCAGTGACCTTGGGCTCAAGCTGGTGAGCCTTGCTCAAACCAGATGAGCTCGCATTCAAGCTGGCGACCTCAGGGTCTCGAACCTGGGTCCTCCCCGTCCCAGTCCAATGGTCTATCTACTGTGCCACTGCCTGGTCAGGCTCCTCTTATTAATCGCAACTGAATTTTGAGAGAACATAACAAAATAATTTTTAAGATCACCTTTAAGATCTCCTTGTGAAAAATAAGGAGACAGGAGAAAGATGAATTTACCCCGTTAGAATTGTAAAAGGACTAAACAAAAACATAGAAAAAACTTATGTTATCATAGGGTATGGAAAGATTTTCTTTTTATATGTGTGTGTATATTTTTTTAAGACTTTATTCATTTTCAGACAGAAAACAGAGAAAAAAAGAGAGAGAGACAGAGAGAAAGAGAGAGAGAGAAGGAGGGAGGAGCAGGAAGCATCAACTCTCATATGTGCCCTGACCAGGCAAGCCCAGGGTTTTGAACCGGCGACCTCAGCATTCCAGGTGAACACTTTATCCACTGCACCACCACAGGCCAGGCTGGAAAGATTTTCTAAAAATTACTAAAATAACATTTCAATGGAAAGACTGCTCTTATATAGACTTTCTGTTATGTTCTTTAATGGATTTGAACAATAAATACATTTTAAAATAATACTCAAGCTTCTGTGGAATTTAGGAGCAGAAAGAAACCCCCTGACCCCAAAGTGAAACACTGTCTTTAGGGGCTCAGTTCACCATCATCAAGCACATCAGCCTTGCTGACCAAAACCTCCCTGTGACTCAGAGAACTGGAGCCTTCTCCACTCTGTATCCTGCAGGCTGTAACGCTGACACCACGGGACAGCATGCATGTGCCCGTCTCCTTGCCTAGCTCCGTGACGTGACTGTGCACCCACTGAGAGCAGGCTGTGTCAGAGGTTCCTTACTGCTTCCAGAGCCTGTTCCCACAAAGGCCCTCGGGGAGAGGCAGGAAGAAATTCAGCCCTAACTCTCATCACTTCCCTCTACGGGGCAGGTAAAAGATCTCAAGAGAAGAGAAAACTGTCCCTGTGAGCAGATTCTTACCCCAAGTTCCAACAGCTTACCAGTCACACCCTTTGTACCAATGATCCTCTCTGCGGCTTTAGCTACTGCATGATTCAAAGATTCATTGCCAACTTTGTTCATTCTCCTGGAGTTCAGAGCCCGCTTCTGTTTGGTGGTACCAAAGGCTTCAATGCAAAAGTCCATCTGTGCGGGAGACAGATTTGGTTACTAAGGTCAGGCTGGGCACCACTACTTCTAGCTGTGTGACTATGGGGAAACTGTCAGCCTCTCTGAGCCATCATCACCTCACCTATAAACTGGGCTGAATTATAGCTATCTACCTCTTAGGCTTGTTGTAAGAATCAAATGATATTAACAGATCCAAAGAAGTCTCTTTGTGAATAGTAATAGGCCATTTACAAATCAACATGCCTCCATCCATAAAATGTCAAGAATTAGGGCTGATAAATCTTTGGCACATCATTTAACATTTTCCAATCCTACTTGCATAACAGATATTGCTAATAGAGTACTCACTCCTTTCCTCTGAGCTGAAAGATAGCCTCACACCCTTTCTCACTGAAGATGCAATCAGTTCACATCTTGGGGTGAAAGAGCTTTGTATTATAGGAACATTCTACATTGAAAACCCTAAAGTTTACTTTGTTTTCTTTTTTTTTCTTTTTTCTTTGTGGTAGAGACAGAGAGAGGGACAGATAGGGAGGGACAGATAGGGACAGACAGACAGGAAGGGAGAGATGAGAAACATCATCAATTCTTCGTTGCGGCTCCTTAGTTGTTCATTGATTGATTTCTCATATGTGCCTTGACCGGGGGGCTATAGCAGACCGAGTGACCCCTTGCTCGAGCCAGTGACCTTGGGCTCAAGCTGGTGAGCCTTGCTCAAACCAGATGAGCCTGCGCTCAAGCTGGTGACCTCAAGGTCTCAAACCTGGGTCCTCCAAATCCCACTCTGATGCTCTAACCACTGCACAACCACCTGGTCAAGCAAGTTTACTTTGTTTTAATATTATATAAAATTTTCAGGCTACAACCAATATTCTCTGAAACATGGATTAACTCTTCAAAACAAGTGTTATGCTACCCCAGAGAACCAGAACATTGGCACCGAGCTGTGTATAGACAGATGGACTGCTCTCTGTGAGGCTGATGTGGCTTCTGCAGGTAGAAAACTATCTAGACAACCCCAGAATGAATGAGCTAGGAGCAGCCAGGGAACCCGTGTCCAACCCTCACCCAAGGCCCAGAGGAACCTGTTCAAGGTCCGCGTCTTCATTTCCATCCCACACTCACCTTTTCTCTAAAAGTTTTGCTCTCACTCTCTAATGGCAATTCACTCTCAATTGGTTCATCTATCAAAAAAAAAAAAAAAAAAAAGCAAAATGTAAGGCTTACAGATAGAAATAGAGTTTGGTATTTATTTAATAGTTAATCTAAAAAATAAAACAGATTTATTTACTCCAGGACTTCTAAGAGCTTAACATGAGAGAATAGTGAACACTGAGTATGTACCTTAGCATGACTTAGAGAATATGGAGAATTAAGAAGTCAAACGAGCTTGACTGGTGGTGGTACGGTGGACAGAGCATTGACCTGCAACACCGAGGACCCAGGTCTGAAACTCCGAGGTCACCAGCTTACCCATGGGATCATCAAAATGATCCTGCGGTCTCTGGCTTGAGCCCAAAGGTTGCTTGTTAGCGTGAGCAAAGGGGTCACTGGCTCAGTCTGAACGTCTCCACCCCCCAGGTCAAGGCATGTATGAAAAGCAATCAATGAACAACTAAAGTGACGCAACTATGAGTTGATGCTTCTCATCTCCCTTTCTCTCTCTCTCTATTAAATTTTTTTAAAAAGAAGTCAAATGAAAGGGCCATCTAGTCCAACCTCTTTATTTTACCAATAAGGAGAAATGAGGCCTCCAAATGAAATGACTTGCTCCAGGTCAATACACTGGATATAATAAACCAATATTTATACATTTCTTACTTACAAGAACAAAAATGTATTTAACCAACAAATTAATGAATAATTTTTTTTTTTTTGCTTCCTTGAAATAAGAGCATGGAGAGGATAATTTAAATGTAGTTAAATCTGTTTGCAAAGCAAGAAATTCTTAACCTAGAGATTGTGGTCCCCTAGGAAATTCACAGATAGGTTCTAAGACTCAAGGGCCCTTTAAAATTTTATGTAAAATATTACACATATTTTGTATAGTATGCACGTTTCCAGGAAGTAGGTCCAATTCCTTATCAGATTCTCAAAAAGGTGGGAGGAACTGTTGCTTTGAGAGTATAAAGTCAGAACTAATGCTTCTAAATATAGCAGGCAGATTCACCATGACTCTATATATATATATATGGTCTTCAGTATTTAAGAGTTGGGAACAGGGCCCTGGCCGGTTGGCTCAGTGGTAGAGCATCGGCCTGGCGTGCAGGGGACCTGGGTTCGATTCTCGGCCAGGGCACACAGGAGAAGCGCCCATTTGCTTCTCCCCCCCTCCTCCCCTCCTTCCTCTCTGTCTCTCTCTTGCCCTCCCACAGCCAAGGCTCCATTGGAGCAAAGATGGCCCGGGTGCTGGGGATGGCTCCTTGGCCTCTGCCCCAGGCGCTAGAGTGGCTCTGGTCGCGGCAGAGCGATGCCCGGGAGGGGCAGAGCATCGCCCCCTGGTGGGCAGAGCGTCGCCCCCTGGTGGGCAGAGCGTTGCCCCTGGTGGGCGTGCAGGATGGATCCCGGTCGGGCGCTTGCGGGAGTCTGTCTGACTGTCTCTCCCCGTTTCCAGCTTCAGAAAAATACAAAAAAAAAAAAAAAGAGTTGGAAACAGGACCCGCTTGAGTCTGACCCTCTTATCTTTCATTCTGGAAACTTTCACTCTATCCCTGGGCATTCTGTTGACAGAGCAGAGAAGCAATGCAACCTCTCCCACTGGATTAGGGGAAAAGGGGATCTTCTCCCAAATTACAAAGTGTAGAGACTTTTAACCAGTTATACATTTCTTACTTACAAGTTACTTACATGAAAGTTACTGTCCAACATATAAGCAACTTTCAGCACCTTCTGGAGATTCTAAAATCTCTACCCCAAGTAGAAGAGCAAGAATTAAGAAAAGCCTTCAATTGAAAAGGATATCAGACACACCCTCCAATATTCTGCTCTGATCACTGCTCAACACACTTTAAGATTAGTTTCTGACCCTAGACCGGTAGCTCAGTCAGAACACCATCCTGATATATCAGCGTTGTGGGTTCAATCCCGGTCAGAGTACATACAAGAATCAACCAATGAATGCATAAATAAGTGGAACAACAAGTTTCTCTCTCTCCCCCTCCCTTCTTCCCTCTCTAAAATTTTAATATATATATATTAGTTTCTGATCTCAAGTCTATAAACACTGTGGGGGCAGAATCTGTCTGTTTTGCCACATCCACAGCCCCTATTTTGTGCCTGGAGCATAGTAGGTCATCAATCAATACATGTTGAGTAAAAACTCTTAAAACCTGTTCAAATTTAAAAAAAAAAATAACAGAAAGGTACCCCTTTAAAAATAACTACAAAATGTGTTTAACAGGCCCTGTTCAGTTGGCTCAGTGGTAGAGTGTTGGCCCAGCATGTGGATGTCCCAGGTTCCATTCCTAGTCAGGGCATTCAGGAGAAGTAACTATCTGCTTCTCCATCCCCCTTTCTACCCCCCCCCTTCCCCCTCCCACAGCCATGCTAGATTGGCTCCAGTGAGTTGGCTTCTGGGGCTGAGGATAGCTTTCTGGCCTCTGCCTCAGCTGCTAAAAATAGCTTGGTTGCTGAGCAACGGAGCAATGCGCCAGATGGGCAGAACGTTGCTCCATAGGGGCCTTGCCTACATCCTCTGCTCTCACTTAATTTAAGAAACAAAAAATCTGTTTAATAAATAAAAAACTCAAACCAACGCATCCAGCAAACCTAAAATATGCGGCAATTCTGTGAGCCTTGACTGGGACCTACCTGCAAACAGTGGCTGCATGTTGAACACTTCAGCATCATATACCTCCATTTGACCAGAGGTTTTGTTCAAAATTCCCACAAAGTGCCTGAATAAAGAAGGAATAATACCAGTGACAACGGATTATTCAAATGGTATTGTATATACAACTTCCCTTTCCCTGCTAAAAACTTCTCAACCTTCCTTCTTCACTACACCTTTCTGGTAGCTGATCACATTTGGGCTCACTGCTGCAGAGGAAACCCTTTGAGGATGTAAGAATGAAGAATTATACTAGAATTTACTGCACACATAAATTTCATAAGGCAAGGACAAGTACAGCGTTGGTAATTATAGGGAGACCAGTACAAACTAAAGAATCTTTGTAAAAGGATAATGCAGTGCTAATAGTTTTAAGCATATACTCATTAATATGACTTCTATCAGGGTGGCCCCGTGGGGTTCTGAAAGGGCCTTGTTTGTGATTCCCTATTGGATACTATCACAGGGTCACTGTCTTGCATTATGCTAGCCCCAGGCAGTCATAGACTGTTCAGGCTGGGCAATCTTCATTGGGGTGGGGGATATAATTCAGCAGGAGAGACTAGGATCAGTGAAGGGCAAAGTTGCCCAAAGTCAGCCAGCCAATCAACGGCAGAAACCCCAGAGACTTTAACCCTATCAAATCCTTGTCTTGTAATTAGTCCTAAAGCAGATTTTTGGTAAGCTTTGAAATACTGATCATATATTCCATATTAGCTAAGAGAGCTGCCTTTTGGAAACAAGATTATAAATAAGCCCTGGGGAAGTAATGTACAGTATGGTGGGTATAGTTAACAATACTGTATTGTATATATATATATATATATATTTTTTTTTTTTTTTTTATTCACTTTAGAAAGGAGTGAAAGAGGGAGAGAGAGAGAGAGAGAGAGAGACATAGAGAGAGAAGGGGGGAGGAGCTGGAAGCATCAACTCCCATATGTGCCTTGACCAGGCAAGCCCAGGGTTTCGAACCGGCGACCTCAGCATTTCCAGGTCGACGCTTTATCCACTGCGCCACCACAGGTCAGGCCTGTATTGTATATTTGAAAGTTGCCAAGAGATTAAATCTTAAAAGTTCTCATCACGCCTGACCAGGCAGTGGCACAGTGGATAGACTGTTGGACTGGGATGCCGAGGACCCAGGTTCAAGACCCCGAAGTCGCCAGCTTGAGTGCGGGCTCATCTGGCTTGGGCAAAATAAAAAATGCTCACCAGCTTAGACCCAAGGTCGCTGGCTCAAGCAAGGGGTTACTAGGTCTGCTGAAGGCCTGCAGTCAAGGCACACATGAGAAAGCAATCAATGAACAACTAAGGTGTCGCAACGAAAAACTGATGATTGATGCTTCTCATCTCTCTCCATTCTTGTCTCTCCCTATCTATCCCTCTCTCTCTCTCTGTCCCTGTAAAGAAAAAAATAAAAATTAGAAAAAAAAAAGTTCTCATCACAAGGAAAAATAATCTTAACTATGTCTGGTGATGGATGTTGACTTATTTAGGTGATGATTGCATTATACATATATCTAATTATTATGTTGTACACCTAAAATTAATATGTTACATGTAAACTATATCTTAATTTAAAAAAATTAAGAATATTAAAAACCAATGAGGTTTTTAGGAAATTCAACAAATCTTAAGTCAATTTTCTTTTCAAGAATGTCTACATGCAGGTGTGAGGCCTCTGGGTATGGGAACAGAAGACTTGGTAAACCTCTCAAGATTTACCCCACTGCCCCTAAAATAAAGACCAAGAACAGCAGTGCCAGGGTCACCACCACTCCCCTCCCCTTCCAGCTGCCCCTTCCCCTCTCCCTACCTGCACATATTGTTGCATTTGAGGGCTGCACTTCCAAAATTGTTTCCCACATAAGAAAGTCTGTCTGTTTCAGCTGCCTAAAATACAGAGGGAGAAAAGCTTCATTACAACCAGTGTTGAAAGGTTCTAAACATCTTGTCTCCCTTTTCTGCAACTGTAAAAAGCTTTAGAATCCAAACCACAGAGGATTAGAACTAGAGAGCCTCTGGAAGACAATCTAGCCCCACTATCTCTAAGTGAACTTGGGGTTCCGTGAGGGGAAAGACAAGCTTTAGAAAAGGAAGCCCCAGATAGTGCTGGCTTCTAATGGGTCTGAAAAGTTCTTGGGGAAGCTATACCACAGGACTTGGGAGAGGCCCTAGACTCTCCACACTTACAGACATGCAATAAAATGATCCTGCAGGCAACCTCCTGGGTCTGAAGTCCAAGACGTTCTTAAACTTCTTTGCCCACCTCTCCTATGACTGCTCCTTACATGCTTAGGATACACGGAAATAGCTGACTCACTCCCCAACTACAGCCAAGCTTTCCTCTTTCCCCATGTTTGCCTTTGCTATTCTCTTCACTTGTAATTCTCAGCCTCAGCTGTCAAAACCTCCTGCATCCTTCAGAGCTCAGCTCCATGTGCTCCCCCCCCCCAGCATTCTGGCAAACGGAGACTTAAGACTCTGCCTTGTAATCTCCCTCCCTCAGGCCCTGAGCTTTGACTACTTGCATGAGTGTCTCTCATATCCAGTTCCACCTCTCTATGGAGTTCTTTGTACCATCACATGGAACGTTCTTTTAAGTCTGAAATTGGGTAAAATTTCAAAGAACTCTTCAGAGCAGTGGTTTTCCCCCAGGGAAACCCCTTCCAGGGGTATCTGGGACTGTCTGACATTCTGGTTGTCACAACCAGGATGGGCTACTGGTATTTAGTGGTAGAGGCCAATGCAGTTATTAAACATCCTGTGATGCACACGGCTGCCCCTACAAAGAGTTACCTGGGTCAAAACGTCAATAACACCAAGGTTGAGAAACCCCATTCTAGAGAACAAGCTCCCAGAGCGGGGACACGTAGGGAATCAATCACCCATCTAACCTTGAACCCTCTATGACTTGGATTGAGGAACTTTAGTTAAAAGCCCTGAGTGAATGTCTCTTGGATGCAAACACCAAGAAAGTGTGAGTGGGTGACCTTTGTGCAGACACAAAGGAATGCCTGTGAATGAGCTTTAGAAAATTAGCCTAGAGGTTCTGGATTGCCCCTTCCTTTGTGCTTGTTAATTAGTAAAAGAAAGGAATGTACTGACCAATTTAGCCCTTTCTCCATGTCAGCAAATCAGCCATTAATCCCTCTTCCCCCTGGTCACCTAATCTCCCTCCCTTGTAATTCCGTTACCACTGTTCTGCTTCTGATAATAAAAGCTAAGGGAGAAGAAGATTCAGGAGGTCTCTCTTTGCCTCCCTTGGCAGGTCTCCCTCTCTCTTCCTCTTGACATAAGTTTGTGTCTTGAGTAGGTTTTTTCCCACACGACACTGGTAGTTCCCAGTGGGCTGGAGTACTATAGGGCCAGGTCTGATTTAGCAGTTTCTCTAGCTGCTTACAGCACAGGGTCACAGTAGGTGCTCAATAAATACTTGCTGCATGAACTAATGAATGAAAGGCTATCACTTCACCAGAAGTACCAAACTGAATGGAGCCTGTCTTTACACCCCATGTTTGTCTGCTGGGGCTCAGAAGAGCTCTTCAAAGATTCATTTGCTATCTCCTCCCTTTCTCCTCTCACTCCCTCCTACATCCACCACAGGGGTCTACTGAGGCCTGCAGAGTGGAGGCAACTGGCCACTGCAGCACTCACCAGGATCCGATGTCTCCTCTTCCTGGGATTTGTTGAGTCGTTGCTCTTGTACAAGGTAAAGTGAATGTTACTTGGATTCTGCAACTTTCCATTGGAGAACCGAGCTGTAAGATCACAGCCCAAGGATAAGATGAGATCAGAAGGAATCACAATGTATGCTGGGGAGGAACAGGACTGTCAATGGGAATGAGAGATTGGAGGAATGAGAAGGGCAAGGAAACACAGGCCCCAACCGGAATGGGGACTGAAGGAGGTCCTGGTCCACTTGGGAAGAGAGCATGGGGAGTGAGGGGAGTCCTAGGGAGGGGCTGCGACAGGAGGGAGTAGGGGAATGGCACCGACTGAGGTGGCCTCGTATAGACCTGCAGAAACAGGAGGGTATCCCTGCCCAGTGGAGATAAAGAGATAGAACAGGTCAAAGACCTGGTGAGTGAGGGTATAAATCCTGGGCAAATCCCTTTGGGAGGGGATGATTGGGATGTCCTTATCCAGGTGGGATGGTAGGATGACGCAGAAGCTCTGGCCGAACCCCAAGTACTGGCGGGCAGTAAGGGGGTGGGGAGGTGTTGGCCCAAATAGGAAAGGGACCTGGCGGGGGCAAGAGGAATGTAAAGGTACGGAGACGGAAGGGGGAGTTATGGGGGGAACACTGCTCCAGCTCCGCAGTCTTTACCTAGTATAGCTCTCTGGCTCTCGCCGGGCTCCCCACAATACAGCCACTTCGCACTCGTCAACACCGCCCCCGCCATCCCGCCTTTCGGGCTGCGGAGTCCAGGAATTAAAAGTCTCACCACCAGCCTGTTCACCCCACACGCAGAGGTAGCGCGGCGGGACGGAAAAGGCCTGACTTCTCCGGGCACCCCCTCCGCGCAAGCGCAGCGGCTTGGCTCCGCCCCACAAGACACCGCCCCCTCCACGCCCTTGCCGGGAACGCTGAAACATGCTATTCCCGCCCACCCTCCGCCCCGCCCCTCCACGCGATGAGGCGTGGTCTGCACACAGTGCATCGCCCCATCCTTGGCCCGCGTTGCCGAAGCGCAACGCTTAGTTGGCTCAGCATTTTGCCTGCGCCGTTAGGGTTGTGGTGGGACAAGGGACCGAAGCGCCTAAAAGTCTTGCATTTTCTGCCTAACAGTCCTGTGGGGGTGTTTTGGTACTGTTGAACCACAAGAATCCGAATTGACTCTCTCTTCTCCAAATCTCCTTTAAAATTCATCCTCTCCCCACGCACACTCAGGATGCTCTGACTAACCCTTTAAACCTGAGAGCTCTTGTGCTTTTCCTGATCTCAAACAGGAACATTGCAAGTACAGTGCAAAAAACTTTTTTTTTGGCCCTGAACCTTTTAAAGTATATTTTCAATGCCTCATATTTTCTACAAACAGGGATGTTTCCTAAGTAAGTACATATAACCATCAAAATAAAATTAATATTGATAGGATACTATCATATAATCATCACACTCCATTTAAGTTCATCAGCTGTCCTAATAATATTTTTATAGCATAAAAGATCCTGTCTAGAATCACATGTTGCATTGGGCTGCCACAGCTCTTTAGTCCTCTTCAACCTGGAACAGTTCCTCACTCTTACTTTGACTTTTATAAACCTTGACAATTTAAAAGATTATAGACCAGTAATTTTGTAGAATGTCCTTCAACCTGGTTTTGTCTAATGTCTCCAACTGATTAGTTGCAGGTTATACATCTTTGGCAGGAATATCACAGATATGAAGTTGTTTTCACTGTAGCGTATCAGGTAGCACACAATTTCAGTTTGTCCCATTTCTGGTTATATTAACTGTGATCACTTAATTCAAGTGGTTTCAATCAGGTTTAAGTGGTAGCAACCAAAAAAAAAGCTATTCTTGGCCTGACCTGTGGTGGCGCAGTGGATAAAGCGTCGACCTGGAAATGTTGAGGTCGCCGGTTCGAAACCCTGGGCTTGCCTGGTCAAGGCACATGTGGGAGTTGATGCTTCCAGCTCCTACCCCCTTCTCTCTCTCTGTCTCTTTCTCCTCTCTCTCCCTCTCTGTCTCTCTCCTCTCTAAAAATGAATAAATAAAATAAAATAAATTAAAAGAGTGCTAAAAAAAAATAAATAAATAAAATAAAAATAAAAAAGCTATTCTTTCCCCTTTGCAATTAATAAGCATTTTGTGGGCAGGTACGTAGAGACTAAGTAAATATCTTGTTCATCATGCTTTCAATTTATTCATTTATATATTTATATCGGTATGGACTTGTGGATTCCTACTTTATTCAATAGATTGGAATATGCCACTATTATCACTTTTTTATCTTTTTTTTATAAATATATCTTTTTATTTATTTATTTATTTTTGCTTTTATTAATTTTTAGAGAGGAGAGAGAATGAGAGAAAGAGAGAGAGAGAGAGAGAGAGAGAGAGAGAGAGAGAAGGGGGAGGGAGGAGCAGGAAGCATCAACTTCCATATGTGGCTTGACCAGGCAAGCCCAGGGTTTTGAACCGTCGACCTCAGCATTCCAGGTCAACACTTTATCCACTGCGCCACCACAGGTCAGGCCTTTCTTTTTTTTTTTTTTTTTTTTTTTTGTATTTTTCTGAAGCTGGAAACGGGGAGAGACAGTCAGACAGACTCCCGCACGCCCACCAGGGGGCGACGCTCTGCCCACCAGGGGGCGATGCTCTGCCCCTCCGGGGCGTCGCTCTGTTGCGACCAGAGCCACTCTAGCGCCTGGGGCAGAGGCCAAGGAGCCATCTCCAGCGCCCGGGCCATCTTGCTCCAATGGAGCCTCGCTGTTGGAGGGGAAGAGAGAGACAGAGAGGAAGGAAAGGGGGAGGGGTGGAGAAGCAGATGGGCGCTTCTCCTGTGTGCCCTGGCCGGGAATCGAACCCGGGACTTCTGCACGCCAGGCCAACGTTCTACCACTGAGCCAACCGGCCTGGGCCTGTATCTTTTTTTTTATCACTTATTTTTATGTTTGTATTTTACCAGATTAGGCCAGTGGGAACCTCCTCAAGCTGGTTTCTGAATCATCACTAATCCTAAGGGACTAGCATAGGGACTGGAATTCAAGATGCTTGAGTTGGTTAAAATTAACAGACAGGTTTACACATAGTAGATTCTCTGTGTATGGTCTACGGCCATACTACCCTGAACACGCCCGATCTCGTCCGATCTTGGAAGCTAAGCAGGGTCAGGCCTGGTTAGTACCTGGATGGGAGATTCTCTGTGTATGTTGTTTGGTTGAATAAAAATATGAACAGTTAAGTCAAAGTTAAGGGATGACAAAGAAAATAGCAGTGACTACAGGATTCAATTTTAGTTCTTGAGAGAAGTGTCTTGGCCCCTTCTGATAGAGGTACATATTGTATGACCTTGCTACTCAAAATGTGGTCCTCAGGCCAGCAGCATCAACATCCTGGGGACTCGTTAGCAGTGCAGAATCTCCAGCTCTATCAAATCTTCTGAATATGCACTTTAACAAGATCCTTGGATGATTTGTGTGCACTTCAAAGTTGGGAAGCACTCTTGTACAAGACTGTTTCTCTTTAAAGGTACAACTTTACCAGCCAAAGTCTGTGAAAGACCTCAGAATTTATTGTTTTATGACTAGGTGGTAGAGTGAAGACTGCCACACATGGAATAAGAGAAAAGACTCCCAGAATTACCACAGGCAAGATCCAAGTGACAGATTCTATCTGGAGAAGGAAAGTGTTAACAACAGAATGGTTGAGAAGGGGACTGTATAATATACCCCTATATTGTTTAGTTATTTAACAGTAATTCAAAACACACACACATATATATAAATACATGTATATTTAAGTAGGGTGGTGCAAGATAGAGCCATACTCAGTCAGTGACCAAAATGCAAACACCTATCCTATAGTGACCTCGTTAAATTAGAATCAGGATAATCAAAGGCAGAATTTACATAAATGTTTTATAAATTTAGAAATTCAGAGACTTCTGGAGTTGTCACAATGTCATTTTTTAAGAAGAGGAAAACCAGATAAATATTGGGTTGGCAAGAAAGTAATTTTGGGGTTTTAGGGTTTGTTTTTTTGTTTTGTTTTGTTTTTACAGAGACAGAGAGAGAGAGTCAGAGAGAGGGATGGACAGGGACAAACAGACAAGAATGGAGAGATGAGAAGCATCAATCATTAGTTTTTCGTTCCGCACTGCGGCACCTTAGTTGTTCATTGATTGCTTTCTCATATGTGTCTTGACCGCAGGCCTTCAGTAGACCAAGTAACCCCTTGCTTGAGCCTATGACCCTGGGTCCAAGCTGGTGAGCTTTTTGCTCAAACCAGATGAGCCCGCGCTCAAGCTGGTGACCTCGGGGTCTCGAACCTGGGTCTTCGGCATCCCAGTCCAATGCTCTATCCACTGCGCTACCGCCTGGTCAGGCAATTTTGGTTTTATAGTGTGAAATAAAACTCATTTTTTATACAAAGAATAAACTTTAATCAATTATATATTTTCCATTTTGTTCAATGACCTTTTGCCATCTTTCTTGCAGCTTCATGATTCCACGCTCATAGAAATTTTGGTCCTTATCAGCAAAAAACTGAACCAAGTGCGATTTAAGGTCATCATCATTTGTAAAAGTTTTACCATTCAAAGAGTTTTGCAAACTTCGAAATAAATGGTAATCAGATGGTGCCAGGTCAGGGCTGTATGGGGGATGCGACATCACTTCCCAACCAAGCTCCAATAATTTCCCTTGAGTTACTAAAGATGTGTGAGGCTTTGCATTATCATGGTGGAACACAATTCCTTGGCGATTTGCCAATTCTGGCCGTTTTTCTTTGACTACTTCATCCAGTTTCATTAGTTGTTGACAGTAAACATCTGCATTGATCATCTGGTTTCTTGGAAGCAGCTCAAAATACACAACACCTTTGTAGTCCCACCAAATTGACAGCATGACCTTTTTTTTGATGCAACTCAGCTTTAGATGTGGTTTGTGCTGGTTCATCACGCTTGTACCATGATCGTTTTCTACTGATGTCACTGTTGTGTAGATGACCCATTTTTTCATCACCAGTGATGATTCTTTTCAAAAAAGGGTCGGTTTCATTATGCTTGAGATGTGTATCGCAAATATTGATTTGTTGTGTTAAGTGACTTTTTCAATTCATGCAGAACCCAAATATTGAGCTTCTTAGCGAGTCCAAGACATTTTAAGTAATTTTCAATTGTTGTGTGCATTTAACCTCTCTGTGATCTCTCGAACAGTTATATGACGATTCTCTTCAATTATGGCTTCGATTTGGTCATCATCAATTTCAGTAGGTTGCCCAGAACGTTGGTCATCTTTGGTTTTTTGTTTGTTTGTTTTTAAAAACCCAGCTTTTTAAAAATTATTTTTATTTATTCATTTTAGAGATGAGAGAGAGAGACAGAGAGAGAGAAAGGGGGGAGGAGCAGGAAGCATCAACTCCCATATGTGCCTTGACCAGGCAAGCCCAGGGTTTTGAACCAGTGACCTCAGCGTTCCATGTCGATGCTTGACCCACTGTGCCACCACCAGTCAGGCTCATCTTTGAATGAAAATTCTCCAGAACAGAATTTTTTAAACCAATTCTGACACATGCGTTCTGTTATGCAATCAACACCATAAACTTAACATATTTTTGTGAGCCTCAGCAGCTTTCTTTTCTTTATGGAAATAAAATAGTAAAATATGCCGAAAATGTTTGTTTCTGTACTCCATGTTAAAATTGACCCTAAACTAACAGCTACAAACAAAATTACACACAACTTGCTTCTAAGGTAACCTAAATGTGACTGATAGCTAATGTCAAAAGGAAAAAATCATAACACTGACAGAACAAATTACAACGCTATGTGTGTAACACATACATACATGGTTTGTGTGTCAAAACAATTACAACGCTATGTGTGACAACCGAAAATACTTTCTTGCCAATTCAATACAGGTACTTTGAAAGTAAGAAACGGGGGGGGGGGGGGGGGGGGGGGGGCCAGAGTCCTCCTTTCCTGGGATAATATCTCCATCTGCTGGCATTCCGAAAGCATGAACATTGCATGCTCTTGGAAAAATCTCAATATACACTGTCAAATTTCACTCCAAAAACTTTTAGATATTTTAAAATTCTCATTCTAACATTATCCAAGGCACTTTGGAAGATATAAGAATGAAAATATGATCTTTGCCCACAAGAATTAACTTATGAGGAACACAAAAATGGAAAAGAGCACACTCAAGGGTGCATATTGTTAAGTCTTTAAACTTCTCAGTTCTGACAGTTTCATTTGCCTTTATGTGAATCTTTGTTACCAGAGTTATACTCATTCAAGCTTGTTATCTCTTCTTGATAAATTGTTATATCATTAGAATTGTCCTTTATCTCTCATAACATACCTTGTCCTGAAGTCCATTTATCTGCTCTGTCTGGCTTTCTTATGATTGCTGTTTGCATAATGTCTTTTTCTATCTTTTTTACTCTTAATTTATTTGTGTCTTTATATTTAAAACAGGTTTTTATGGACAGCATGTTCCATGTTTTCTTCTTTTATAGTTTGGTTTTTAAAATATTTTAATATTTGATTAATTTGATAATACATGTTTGGTAAGAAGTCATAGATACTCAATATATATATTTTAAAACTTGCCAGTTTCACAATCTCAAAAAATTATATTTCTTCCATTGCTTTGAAATGCCAACTTTTAGATACTTTAAATTCTCATATATAAATATTTAGGTCTATTCTGGACACTCTGTTTTAATCCAGAGGTGTAATTCATATGCCAGTACCTTTTTTTTTAATTCAGTGAGAGGAGGAGAGGCAGAGACAGACGTCCCCAAGTGCCTCGATAAGGATCCACCCGGCAAGCCTCCTATGGGGCAATGCTCTGCTCATCTGAGGTGTTGCACTGTTACTCAGCAATGGAGCTTGAGGTGGAGGCCAAGGAACCATCCTCAAGCCTGGGGAGAACTTGCTCCAAATGAGCCATGGCTGCAGGAGGGGAAGAGAGAGAGAGAAAGAAGCGAGAGGGGGAGGGATGGAGAAGCAGATGAGCACCTCTCCTGTGTTCCTTGACCAGGAGTTGAACCCGGGACATTCACATGCTGAGCCAATGCTCTACCACTGAGCCAAACAGCCAGAGCAGTACCATTCTTTTTTTGTGGTAAACTACACATAACAGCCCTGGCCGGTTGGCTCAGCGGTAGAGCGTCGGCCTGGCGTGCGGGGGGGACCCGGGTTCGATTCCCGGCCAGGGCACATAGGAGAAGCGCCCATTTGCTTCTCCACCCCCCCCTCCTTCCTCTCTGTCTCTCTCTTCCCCTCCCTCAGCCAAGGCTCCACTGGAGCAAAGATGGCCCGGGCGCTGGGGATGGCTCCTTGGCCTCTGCCCCTGGCGCTAGAGTGGCTCTGGTCGCGGTAGAGCGAGACCCCGGAGGGGCAGAGCATCGCCCCCTGGTGGGCAGAGCGTCGCCCCTGGTGGGCGTGCCGGGTGGATCCCGGTCGGGCGCATGCGGGAGTCTGTCTGACTGTCTCTCCCAGTTTCCAGCTTCAGAAAAGTAAACAAACAAACAAACAAACAAAAAAAACCCTACACATAACATAAAATCTACCATCTTAACTATTTTAAGTGTACACTTCAATGATATTAAATACATTATTCATAATGTGCAACCATCATCACTATCCATCTCCATAGTTCGTTTCATATGTGAAACTGAAATTCTATACCTATTAAACAATAACTCCATTCCCATCTCACCAAAGTCTCTGGCAACCACCATTCTACTATCTCTGTAGTTTTGACTACTCTAAGTACCTCATATTAGTAACTCATTCAGTATTGTCTCTTGTAACTGGCTTATTATTATTATTTAAATCCTTGTGTCAAGGGCTGACTTTGTTTTTTTTTCAACTTTTTTTAATGTTTTTTTTTCTTACTGATTTTGGAGAAAGTGGAGAAAAGAGAGAGAGAGAGAGAGAGGAACATCTATCTGTTCCTGTATGTGCCCTACCTGGAGATGGAACCAGCAACCTCTGTTCTTCCAAATGATGCTCTACCAACTGAGCTATCCAGCAAGGGCAAAAGCTGACTTTCTTTTTTTTTAATTTTATTTTATTTTATTTATTCATTTCTAGAGAGGAGAGAGAGAGGAGAGAGAGACAGAGAGAGAGAAGGGGGGAGGAGCCGGAAGCATCAACTCCCATATGTGCCTTGACCAGGAAAGCCCAGGGTTTCGAACCGGCAACCTCAGCATTTCCAGGTCGACGTTTTATCCACTGTGCCACCACAGGTCAGGCCAAAAGCTGACTTTCAATAGATCACAACAAAGGAAGCTTCTCTGCTATGTGCAAAACCCTCACCCAGAAGCAGGTCACCTATGAATGTTTTAGCGCCAGGTGTTTCACCAACATGTGCGTGGCAGGCAAGGGAGCGGTCCCCTTTTCAGCTGTGCCTGGGTAACTGCCTTATTTCACTTAGGATAATGTCCCCAAGTTTCATCTATGTTATAGCACATGTCAGAATTTCCTTCCTTTTTAAAGCTGAATAATATTCCATTGTATGCATATACACGGCTCACAAAAATTAGGAGATCAGGGAATGTGCAGATGCTCCAGTACTTTCAGTGTTTTGTATAGTACATTTTCACCAGTGAAATAAAAGTTGGTTTTGCATCTCATTTGCATAATCAAACAATTTTCTTTGACTTGTCATTTGCTTTTCTGATATTCTTTTTTTTTTAATTTTTATTTTATTTATTCATTTTAGAGAGGAGAGAGTGAGAGAGCAAGAAAGAGAGAGAGAGAGAGAGAGAGAGGAAAGAGAGAGACAGGGAGGAGGAGCAGGAAGCATCAACTCCCATATGTGCCTTGACTGGGCAAGCCCAGGGTTTCGAACCGGCGACCTCAGCATTTCCAGGTCGACGCTTTATCCACTGCACCACCACAGGTCAGGCTATATTCTTGCATAATAATAAAAAATCAAATGCTTCTTTTTTTTATTGCCTCATATTCATTTTGAAATATCCTCTAATTTTTGTGAGCAGTATACCACATTTTGCTTATCCATTCATCCATTGATAGACATTTGGATTGCCCCCATGTTCTAGCTATTATAAATAATGCTAATATGAACATGGGTGTACAAGTATCTCTTTGAAACACTGCTTTTAATTCTTTTGGGTATATACCCAGAATTGGAATTGCTGAAGCATACAGTAGTTTTATTTTTAATTTTTTGAGGAATTGCCTTGTGGTTTTCCATTTACATTCCCACCAAAAGTGCACAGGACTCTAGTTTCTCCACATGCTTGCCAACACATCATTTTTTATGTTTTTGATAGTAGTCTTTCTGATGGGTATAAGAAGATATCTCATTGGAGTTTTGATTTGCATTCTGTTAATGATCAGAGATGGTGAGCATCTTTTCATGTGCTTATTGACCATTTGTATATTTTGTTAGAGAAATGCTTATTTAATTGCTTCTTGGCCTTTTTGTTAAGAGCAACTGTGAGAAATGCCTACTCAAGTTCTTTGTCCATTTTTTTTGTGTGTGTATTTTTCTTTAGTTGGAAACCGGGAGGCAGTCAGACAGACTCCCGCACGCGCCCGACTGGGATCCACCCAGCATGCCCACCAGGGGGCGATGCTCTGCCCATCTGGGCTGTCACTCTGCTGCAATCAGAGCCATTTTAGTGCCTGAGGCAGAGACCACAGAGCCATCCTCAGCGCCCGGGCCAACTTTGCTCTAATGGAGCCTTGGCTGAGGGAGGGGAAGAGAGAGACAGAGAGGAAGGAGAGGGGAAGGGGTGGAGAAGCGGATGGGCGCTTTTCCTGTGTGCCCTGGCCAGGAATTGAGCCTGGGACTCCTGCATGCCAGGCCAATGCTCTACCACTGAGCCAACCGGCCAGGGCCTCTTTGTCCATTTTTGAGTTACATTTTCTTTTGCCTTTTGGTTGAGTTTTAGTTCTTTAAATCTTCTGGATGTTAATTCTTTATCAGAAACATGATCTGCAAATATTTTCTCCCATTTTGTGGGTTGCCTTTTTATTCTGTTGGTATATAACATTTTTAAGTTTTCATGAAGTCCAATTTGTCTATTTTTTCTTTTTCTTAAATCTAACCTTTTAAAAAAATTATTGATTTTTCTAGAGAGAGGAGAAAGAGAGAGAAAGGGGACAAAGGGAGGAGTGGGAAGCATCAGCTTGTAGTACTTGCTTCTTGTAAGTGCACTGACTGGGTAAACCCAGGTTTCCAACCAGTGACCTCATTATTCCAGGTGGTGTGTTATCCACTATCTATGCCATCACAGGTCAGGCCTAATTTTTTTTTCGTTGTCTGTACCTTGGTGTCAAAGCCAAGCCATTCCCAAATCCAATGTCAAGAACCTTTTATCTATGTTGTCTTCTAAGAGTTTTATAATTTTAGGTCTTACATTTAGGTTTTTAGGGTTTTTTTAAAGTTAATTTTCCTAAAATGATGTTAAATAAGGGTCCAACTTTATTATTTTGCGTGTGGTTATCCACTTTCCCCAGCCGCATGTGTTGAAAAGACTTTGCCTCTTCCATTGAATGATCTTGGCGCCATAGTAAAAAAATCACTTGATCTTGGCCCTCCCCAGTAGCTTAAGTGGATAGCAGGTCTTCCCTGCCCTTTGAAGTCGAATTTGATCCCGGTCAGGACACATAGGAGGAGCAACCAATGAGTGCGCAACTAAACGGAACTAAGTGGAACTACAAGTTGATGATTCTCTCTGTCCCGGACAAACCCAACCACCCCCGCCCTGCTCTCGCGCCTGTTAGGAGTTTTCCTCTCGCTTTTTCACCAAAGAAAGGGGAGTAGGGCTTCTCCCGGCCCTAGTGCCCGGGTTCCTGGAGGGCACAGCGGCCAATCCGGCTCCGCATCCGAGAGTGCACCTGGGGCCGCCCCAGAACTGCTATTTCCGGCCAGGTACCACAGAAGTCCGCCACCGTTCCACTGTCCAATTTTGTTTGGGGGGCGGGGGTTCGCTTTGGAGACTAAAGGCTTCTGTGACCTGCGGTACAAAATGTGGAGCAATGTGCAAGTCGGAAGCTGGGACTCGCCCCCCATTCTCCTCAGGCGCCAGAGCTGCGAGAAGCCATGCCGGGATTGGATTTGGGGCGCTATCGGCTCCATCAGCCGTCAGCGTTGGTTCAACGTTTTTAACCTGGATTTCGGCTAATTCAACCTAAACAGATTCTTGGAATTTTGTTTTTTTTCAAGGTCTACGACGTGAGATTTCAACTTTTAACCCGGTGCGAGTGTGGGCACTCTCTTCTAACAAGGAGCTAGGGGTCACGGAAGAACCGGTTTTGGGAGAGTAGGAAATCCTTCAGGTTCTCCGAAAAGGGGAACGCAGAACACCGAGGACCCGCTTCCCACTAGTTGTGATTGTGATAGGTGGAATTAGGCAGAAAATCCGCGTGCCTCAACTACAACGGGTCTAGATTGGCTGTGATACCCAAAAGCTTTACTGCAGCCCAAACCTAGATCCGCTTGGGGATGAATCCTGTCTTAAAGGCGTTTGGTATCGGTTTTACGTGTTGTAAGGCAAGTGGTGATTGGTCACAGCGCTCACGGATTCGGTCGGTAGTAAACACAGCGAGACCCCTGGGACCGTGGATTGGTCAGTGTTCGGGACTAGTAAATTCTTCCGGATTCCGGGCGCCGGCTGGCTGCTCTCCTGCCCCGCCCCCGCTCTATCCCTTGGTGATTGGTTACAGTTCAGCCCGAGGGGAGGGGTTAAAGTAGGCGCTATAGCATTGCGTCACTTCCGTTTACTGTCGGCCGTAGCTGTGGTGCTCTCAGAGTGGAGGCGAAACGGACTGAAGGAGCTGGGGGACGATAGGCGGAGTGGGTGGGGAGGGTGGGCCCAAGGGGGAGGAAATCCCATAACTGAGGCGCCGGCTTGGACGTTCCCGCCTTCTCCGACACTGTCGAGTGGGATCAGAGAAGGGTCATTGCCTTCTCCAGAGAGAAGGGGGGCGGAGCCCCGCTCAGGTGAGGCGACCCTGTCAAGGCGAGTGGTGGTGGCGCGCGCCGGCGCGCTCACGTGGAGACGGTTGAGCACCAGGGGCGCTGGGCTGGCAGCATAAACTGGGTCGCGACAAGGTGCCTGGGGAGCACTCAGACGCGCACGGGTGCCCCCCCGCCTACTCTGCCTGCCTTTCTGAGGGGGTATTGTTACCCTTCCCAGCAGAGGGAAAAGGAGGATGGGAGGCGGGTTCTTCTGCGCAGGCGTCCCCCGTGTCCCGACGCCGGGCTGTCTGTTTGCAGGGTTGGGCGGGGGCTCTTGTCCCCTCTGATCTGCGGGCGGAAGAGGTTGGTTACTGGGGTGGGATGGAATAGGTCTCCGGATCGACAGCCTACGATCCCGCCGCGGGTTGGGGTTGCGTGGTTCCTTTTCCCTCATCATGAGTCTCCTTGAGCGACAAGGATTTAATTTCACCACAGCAGGGCCAAGTCCGTCTGGAATCTGGAACTGTCGGCTGACCCTGGGAGAGTGGAGCCAGTGTTTTGGAACGGTCCAGCTGAGGATTGAAGTGTTTATAGGCAGTTACTGAGTGCCGGTTACATCCAGGTTTCGTGTAAGAACAGCCGTTCCACTTTCTCTCCTTGCAGATTTTGTCTATAAATACCTGAAGAGAGAGTTGAAAATTAGGTTTTTTTCCTCCCCCCAAAAGCCATTTGTTATTACATTAGTCTGTATTCTGTCATGGTGGAGGGTACTATAGAAAATAATTTCTGAAAAGAATACAAATTCTAATTTGAAGGAAATTTTTTAGGTAAAGGCAGTCTTGATTACTAAGTAGTATGCTTGGGTGCTTGTTAATTGGAATGAATAGATAAGTGAGAAACCCTTCACATTCAAGAATTGAACAAAAAATTTTTCCGAAATAGGTATACAGTTGTGAATATGCAAAAGTTTTGTTGTTGTTGTTGTTGTTGGTTTGTTTCTGTGGGTTTTTCTGTATTTTTCTGAAGTGAGAAGCGCGGAAGCAGAGACAGATTCCCGCATGCACCCGACCGGGATCCACCCCGCACGCCCACCAGGGGGCAATGCTCTGTTGCAACTGGAACCATTCTAGCGCCTGAGGCAGAGGCCATAGAGCCATCCTCAGCACCGGGGCCAACTTTGCTCCAGTGGAGCCTTGGCTGCGGGAGGGGAAGAGAGAGAGAGAGAGAAAGGAGAGGGAGAAGGGTGGAGAAACAGATGGGTGCCTTTCCTGTGTGCCCTGGCCGGGAATCGAACCCGGGACTTCCACACGCCAGCCCAACGCTCTACCACTGAGCCAGTCAGCCAGGATCGCAAAAGAGTTTTTTGTGTGTTATTTTTTATTGTTGTATTTTCCATAAGAACAAGTGTAAACCTACCTTTGTCCCAACCTGTACTTTTCAGTTGCTGTGAATAGAAGATACTGCATACACTATGATCTTAGAGGTTGAGGAGAATGCTGTGCCTCCCTCATCGATGATTTATTTTTGTATGGGCTGTTGTGCCTTAGATAATTTTTAAAAGGTGAACTGGGTGCCTCTTTTCTGGAGAACTTGCTTTTCATATGTTAAAGTCTTAGAGTTTTCAGTGAAGGTGTTTGGTCTTAAGATAAAAGAGAAGAGGGGGAGGGGGGAGAAGGTGGGAAGAGAAGAAAGAGAATTTTATTAGAGGAAAGTCCCTAAAAGAAGTGAAGGCCTCCCATTATTGCTTTAACCCCCTCTGGAAATCCCAGTAAACTTGGGAAGACTGGCCTGGCCTCAGTCAGCTTGATGACCTGTCAGTTAAGACTGATTGGTTTGGAGACTTGTTGTGGATCATTGGATTTTGCTGAATAAATGCAGAAGAATTTTTAGTCCTGAAATCAAGTTATTTTCTGATCTGCCTTTTTTTTTCTGCTAAACATTGTGCCCAAACATAGTGTAGTTAGCTAGAGATACTGGCAGGTTGTCTTCTGGTTAATTGAAGTGTCTAGGAAAATTCTGAAAGTGGTAAGATTTGGAAGAAAAGCATCTTATAATACAGTGGTCTCCAACCTTTTTTGGGCCACGGACCGGTTTAATGTCAGAAAATATTTTCACGGACCGGCCTTTAGGGTGGGACAGATAAATGTATCACGTGACCAAGACAAACATCAAGAGTGAGTCTTAGACGGATTAACAGGGAATTGGTCATTTTTTAAAAATAAAACATCGTTCAGACTTAAATATAAATAAAATGGAAATAATGTAAGTTATTTATCCTTTCTCTGCAGACCGGTACCAAATGGCCCATGGACCAGTACCGGTCCGCAGCCCGGGGGTTGGGGACCACTGTTATAATAGAATGTTCTAAATTTAGGGGTCAGCACTTTCCAAAGGGACTTTGTTACAAGAGTTTCATGAGAAGTTGAAGTAATTTTTAAAAATCACTTGGATACAAAGTGCCTGTAAATGTTTTAGTATTTAAAGTACTTAGCATGAATTGTATTGATTTCTTCTGGGTGGGTGAGACTTGTATGTGCCATCAGATATGACAACGCTTGTATTGCTGACACAGACTCTTGAATCTGCCTTAATTTATTTTGGGGGAGGGGAAAGAAAACCCAATGTATTGCTTCAATGTTAGCTTTCAACTTTTTAAACAGTGTAAATTTTTTTTTTTTTTTTTACAGGGACAGAGAGTCAGAGAGAGGGATAGGGACAGACAGACAGACAGGAACGGATTGAGATGAGAAGCATCAATCATCAGTTTTTCGTTGTGACACTTTAGTTGTTCATTGATTGCTTTCTCATATGTGCCTTGACCACGGGCTTCAGCAGGCCGAGTAACCCCTTGCTCGAGCCAGCAACCTTGGGTCCAAGCTGGTGAGCTTTTTGCTCAAGCCAGATGAGCCTGCGCTCAAGCTGGCAACCTCAGGGTCTCGAACCTGGGTCCTCCGCATCCCAGTTCGACGCTCTATCCACTGCGCCACCGCCTGGTCAGGCGTGTAAATTTATTTTAACAAATAATTCCCTTCCTGTGTCAGTTTTAAGAATATGATTTCTCTCTCATTTACTGTACTTAACATTTCTCAAATATGGTTGTTGTCCATTAGAGCTAATTTTTGTTGGTGTAGCAGGTGGGATGGATATAACACTACACTGCACCTTCTGTCTGAGTATGCAGTGAACATTGCTGATACTAAAAGACCAACTGTTTCTGAGTGCACCGTTGCTCTTTATAGTTTTCATTATTTTCATCACTAAATAGTGGTTTTTAATCTCAAGACCAATTAGGGGGAGGGTGACTTTAATTTTGTTAATTATGCATATATTTGCTAAAAGCTTTGATTTATCTTTTTTGTATTAAAGAGGTGGGTTTTTTTGTTTTTTGTTTGTTTTTGTTTGTTTGTTTTTTTTACAGAGACAGAGAGTGAGTCAGAGAGAGGGATAGACAGGGACAGACAGACAGGAACGGAGAGAGATGAGAAGCATCAATCATTAGTTTTTCATTGCGCATTGCAACACCTTAGTTGTTCATTGATTGCTTTCTCATATGTGCCTTGACCACGGGCCTTCAGCAGACCGAGTAACCCCTTGCTGGAGCCAGCGACCTTGGGTCCAAACTGGTGAGCTTTTGCTCAAACCAGATGAGCCCGTGCTCAAGCTGGCAACCTCGGGGTCTCGAACCTGGGTCCTCAGCATCCCAGTCCGACGCTCTATCCTCTGCGCCACCACCTGGTCAGGCAGGTTTATTTTTTTGTTTTTTTTTTTAATTTAATTTTATTTAAATTTTTTTGTGACAGAGACAGAGAGGGACAGATAAGGACAGACAGGAAGGGAAAGAGACGAGAAGCATCAATCCTTCGTTGTAGCATATTAGTTGTTCATTGATTGCTTTCTCATATATGCCTTGACTGGGGGGCTATAGCAGACCAAGTGAACCCTTGCTCAAGCCAGCAAACTTGGTTGCGCTCAAGCTGGTGACCTCAGGGTTTTGAGCCTGGGTCTTTTGGGTCCCAGTCTGATGCTCTATCCACTGCGCCACTGCCTGGTCAGGCTGATTATCTTTTTGACAGTTCAAACATTTTAGGAATTGTGTTGGAGCATTGTATTGTAATATACTAGGCATAGATAACTTTCTTAGTATTCTAGATTACATTTTGTCTATAGATAATTTTCTTTCTGATATATATATATTTATTCATTTTAGAGAGGAGAGAGAGAGAGGCAGAGAGAGAGAGAGAAGGGGGGAGGAACAGGAAGCATCAACTCCCATATGTGCCTTGACCAGGCAAGCCCAGGGCTTCGAACCGGCGACCTCAGCGTTTCCAGGTCAACGCTTTATCTACTGTGCCACCACAGGTCAGGCATATATATATATATATATATATATATATATATATATATATATATATATATAAAGTGAGAGTAGGGAGGCAGAGAGACAGACATCTGCATACGTCGTAACTGGAATCCACCTGGCAAGCCCCTACCCTGGTGATGCTCTATGCATCATGGGCCATTGCTCTATTGCTGGGCAACTGAGCTATTTTAGTGCCTGAGGCCAGGCCATGGAGCCATCCTCAGCGCCAGAGGATGTGGTGCCATTCAAGCCTTGGGAGGGGGAGAGAAAGAGGAAGAAAGAGGAGGGGTGGAGAAGCAGATGGTTGCCCTGACCAGGAATCGAACCTGGGACTTCTACACATTGGCTGAAGCTTTACCACTGAGGCAACCAGCCAGTGCCTCCTTCTGATCTTTTAACATATTTGAATATGTTTAAGATTCTGGTATTTCCTTGATTCAAAAACAATTTTGTGCCCATTTTAATATATATATAAATATAAATTTATTTATTTATTTATTTTTGTATTTTTCTGAAGTGAGAAGCCCGGGGGAGGCAGGCAGGCAGATTCCCTCATGTGCCCGACTGGGATCCACCTGGCATGCCCACCAGGGGGCGATGCTCAGCCCCTCTGGGGTGTTGCTCCATTGCAGTTGGAACCAGTCTAGTGCCTGGGGCAGAGGCCATGGAGCCATCCTCAGCGCCCGGGCCAACTTTGCTCCAATGGAGCCTTGGCTACGGGAGGGGAAGAGAGAGATAGAAAGAAAGGAGAGGGGGAAGGGTGGAGAAGCAGATAGGCACTTCTCCTGTGTGCCCTGATAGGGAATTGAACCCGGGACTTCCACACGCTGGGCTGATGCTCTACTGCTAAGCCAACCAGCCAGGGCCCCCATCTTAATCGTTTAAAAAAAATTATTTTAGGGGGAGAGAGAGAAAGAAACATCAATCTGTTTCTGTATGTACCCTTACTGGGGATCAAATTGGCAACCTTTGCATACCAGAAGGAAGCTATAACCAACCAAGCTATCTGGCCAGGGCTCCATTTTAATCTTTTTTTTTTTTTTTTTTTTTTTTTTTTTACAGAGACAGAGAGAGGGACAAATAGGGACAGACAGGCAGGAACGGAAAGAGATGAGAAGCATCAATCATCAGTTTTTTGTTGTGACACCTTAGTTCATTGATTGCTTTCTCATATGTGCCTTGACCATGGGCCTTCAGCAGACCGAGTAACCCCTCACTCAAGCCAGTGACCTTGGGTCCAAGCTGGTGAGCTTTGCTCAAACCAGATGAGCCCGCACTCAAGCTGGCCACCTTAGGGTCTTGAACCTAGGTCTTCCGCATCTCAGTTCCGACGCTCTATCCACTGTGCCACCACCTGGTCAGGATCCATTTTAATCTTGATGACGCCAATAATAAGCATTCTACTGTAGCCTAATTGACAGGGTTTTTTTTCCTTTCCTAAACATTTCATCTTATAATCACTGGCATCTAAGATTTAATGACATTTGGTATGCTTAAAAGACTTTTGTACATAATTAACTCACTGTAATTATAATCAATTAATTTCTCAAATTTTTCTACTCTGAAAAAAGTTTGTTATTTAAGGAATCTTATTGAAAGTGATCCTTTTTTTTCATATATAAATGGAAATTAAAGTGTTTTGTTTCTTTACTAACTTTAAAGGATGTTTGAGTGGTGAGTCTGCTTTTAGAAATTAAACTTGGTAGTTTTTTTACATTGTGTACTTGATAACAAATTTACAAATGCTTTATTTCCAGTTTATTAAGTTTAAAATGATTAGGGTGAATTGCTCCCCCTTTTCTTCTGAACATGATGTTGTTAATGGGTGTAATTGATTTTACATCTTAATTGGTTGCTTACAATTTAAAATCCAGTCAACAGCCTGACCAGGCGGTGGCGCAGTGGATAGAGCATCGGACTGGGATGCGGAGGACCCAGGTTCGAGACCCCGAGGTTGCCAGCTTGAGCACGGGCTCATCTGGTTTGAGCAAAAGCTCACCAGCTTGGACCCAAGGTCGCTGGCTCGAGCAAGGGGTTACTCAGTCTGCTGAAGACCGCAGTCAAGGCACATATGAGAAAGCAATCAATGAACAACTAAGGTGTCGCAACGCGCAACGAAAAACTAATGATTGATGCTTCTCATCTCTCTCCATTCCTGTCTGTCTGTCCCTGTCTATCCCTCTCTCTGACTCACTCTCCGTCTCTGTAAAAAAAACATAAATAAATAAAAAATAAAAAATAAAATCCAGTCAACAGTCTTCCTCTAAAAATGCAAGACCATCAATTGTTTAGTCCTGTTTTGGTCTCTAAGGCAGAGAGAATTTGAGGATGGATAAAGAGAAGAAAACCACTATTTTGGTGTTCAGTTCTGAGAGGGACCCACAGATGGTACAAAAATCTTAACACATTTAGTAACATAAATTTTACTCTTTATTTTGAGTAGAATGTCAAAAGCAATTCAGCAGGTAAACTATTAGTTGCTTGCTGTATACCATTGATTTGATAACTGATTCAGAATTGAAGGAATATACTACTTTGAAAATAAACTAGGTATAAAAATGAATTATATCTATTTTTTAGTTTTTCTACTGGAAAGACACCATCAATAGTGTCTTCAAAGCTCTGGCAAGACTTTTTTTTATAAAGTAGTTTTATTCATTAAGAAATATATTTCTGCCTGACTGGGCGGTGGTGCAGTGGATAGAGTGTCGGACTGGGATGTGGAAGACCCAGGTTCGAGACCCCGAGGTCGCCAGCTTGAGCGAGGGCTCATCTAGTTTGAGCAAAAGCTCACCAGCTTGAGCCCAAGGTCGCTGGCTCGAGCAAGGGGTTATGGTTACTCGGTCTGCTGAAGGCCCGCGGTCAAGGCATGTATGAGAAAATCATTGAACAATTAAGGTGTTGCAATGCTCAACGAAAAACTAATGATTGATGCTTCTCATCTCTCCATTCCTGTCTGTCTGTTCCTGTCGATCCCTCTCTCTGACTCTCTCTCTGTCTCTGTAAAAAAAAAAAAAAGAAAAGAAAAAGAAATGTATATATTTCTTGGCCTGACCAGGCGGTGGTGCAGTGGATAGAGTGTCAGACTGGGATGTGGAGAACCCAGGTTCGAGACCCCGAGGTCGCCAGCTTGAGTGCAGGCTCATCGGGTTTGAGCAAGGCTCACCAGCTTTAGCCCAAGGTCGCTGGCTCTAGCAAGGGGTCACTCTGTCTGCTGTAGTGTCCCCCCACCCCACCCCCGGTCAAAGCACATAAGAAAAAGCTATCAATGAACAACTAAGGAACCACACGAAGAATGATGTTTCTTGTCTCTCTCCCTTCCTGTCTGTCCCTATTTGTCCCTCTCTCTTCTGACTCTCTCTCTCTGTCTCTCTCTCTCTCTCTCTCACACACACACACACACTATATATATATATATATATATATATATATATTTCTTGATTTGTCAGTTAAAAGGCAATGAAAGGTCTACACTAAAGGCTCATTGATCCTATATATTTGAAGAAGGAGATTTCACATACATGCATTTTCCATTTATGAAACTTGTTTGTGTTAGTGGTTTCCAAACTTTTAATTTCAGGAATTCTTAACACATTTAACAATTATTTAAAAAAAATTTTTTTTATTTATTCATTTTAGAGAGGAGAGGGGGAGACAGAGGAGAGACAGAGAGAGAGAAGGGGGGAAGGAGCTGGAAGCATCAACTCCCATATGTGCCTTGACCAGGCAAGCCCAGGGTTTCAAACCAGCGACCTCAGCGTTTCCAGGTCGACACTTTATCCACTGCGCCACCACAGGTCAGGCCATTTAAAAATTATTAATGAGTCTGAAGAGCTTTCTTGTGAGTTATAGCTATCAGTATTTAACATACCAGACATTAAAATTGAAAACAATTTAATCACATTAAAAATAGTAAGCCATTATATGTTAACATAAGTAACACATTTTTATGAAAAATAACTTTTCAAAAATATTAGTGAAAAGAATGGCAGTTTTTAAAAAATTAATTATATTCATTAGATTTATTCATTTATTTTTAGAGAGAGAAGTGGGAGAGAGAGAGCTAGAGAGAACAAGGGGAAGAACAGGAAGCGTCAACTTCCATATGTGCCTTGACTAGGCAGTCCCAGGGTTTTGAACCGCCAACTTCAACATTTCAGATCGACGCTTTATCCACTGCGCCACCACAGGTCAGGCAGCAGTATTTTTCAATAAAGTCTTTTTAGAACAGTTTTTGAGTAATGGAAAGATTATGAAGATGGTATTGAGAGTTCCCATATACCCACATCCAGTTTTCCTGTTATTAATGTCTTACCGTTACTGTGGTAAGTTTATTATGATTAATGAATCATTATTGATACATTATTAATTAAAGTCCATTCTTTATTCAGGTTTCCTTAGTTTTTACCTTTTGTACTTTTTCTATTCCAAGATCTCGTCCAGGATACCACCTACATTTAATCATCTTGTCTGCTTAACTCCCCTTGGCTGTGACAGTTTCTCATACTTTTTTTTGTTTTGGTAACTTTGATAGTTTTGAACATTGGTCAGTTATTTTATAGACTGTCCAACTGGGACTTGTCTGATGTTTTCCTCATGATTAGATTGGGGTTATGGGTGTTTGTGGGGAAGACCACAGAGAGAAGTGCCATTCTCATCACATCAACATATGCCTACTATAAACATGACTAATCACCATTGATGTTGCCCTTGATCACCTGGCTGAGATAGTGTTTGTCAGAATTCTCCACTGTAAAGTTACTCTTCCCCTCCTTTTCTGTACTGTACTCTGGAAGGAAGTCACTGTGCACAGCCCACACTTAAAGAGTGGGGAGTGGGCCCTGGCCGGTTGGCTCAGCGGTAGAGCGTCGGCCTAGCGTGCGGAGGACCCGGGTTCGATTCCCGGCCAGGGCACACAGGAGAAGCGCCCATTTGCTTCTCCACCCCTCCGCCGCGCTTTCCTCTCTGTCTCTCTCGTCCCCTCCCGCAGCCAAGGCTCCATTGGAGCAAAGATGGCCCGGGCGCTGGGGATGGCTCTGTGGCCTCTGCCCCAGGCGCTAGAGTGGCTCTGGTCGCAACATGGCGACGCCCAGGATGGGCAGAGCATCGCCCCCTGGTGGGCAGAGCTTCGCCCCTGGTGGGCGTGCCGGGTGGATCCCGGTCGGGCGCATGCGGGAGTCTGTCTGACTGTCTCTCCCTGTTTCCAGCTTCAGAAAAATGAAAAAAAAAAAAAAAAAAAGAGTGGGGAGTGGGGAGTATGCTCCATGTCCTTGAGAGCATAGTAGCTAATATAATTACTTGTAATTTTTTTGCACAGGATTATTCCATTTATTATCTTCTCTCCTATTTATTTAATCATTTATATCAGTATAGACCTATGGATACTTACTTTACACTTTAGGTTATAATCTAATGCTATTTATCTTTTTGCTCAAACTACTCCAGCTTTGGCCGTTGAGATTGCTTTCTACTGTTAGATCTTTTGTCTCTTTCACCTAATCTCTCTTTTTTTTAATTCAGTGAGAGGAGGGGAGGCAGAGACAGACTTCTGTATGCACCCCAACTGGGATCCGCTGGGCAACTAAGCTATTTTAGCATCTGAGGCAGAGACCATGGAGCCATCCTCAGCACCTGGGGCCAGCTTGTTCCAGTGGAACCATGGCTGCAGGAGGGGAAGAGAGAGAGAGAAAGAAGCGAGAGGGGGAGGGATGGAGAAGCAGATGGGTACTTCTCCTGTGTGCCCTGACCAGGAATCGAACCTGGGATATCCACACGCTGGGCTGACACTCTACCACTGAGTCAACTGGCCAGAGACCACATATTCTCATCATGTTTGTTTGTTTTAAGCACTTCCTTACTTTCGGTCACTAGAAGATTCTACAGGCTTATCTTATATATTTCCTTCCTCAGTCCTAGAATTAGTCATTTCTCCAAGGAGCCCTGGTTCCTTTTATTAGGTAATGGTATTTGAACCAACCAGTGTGCACTGGGCATGCACAGACTAGCATAGTTTTACATTTTTTGCAAATCTCTTTAATGTCTGGTTTTAATAGGAGACAGGTTAGTTGCAATGTAGAATCTGAAACTAGATCAGTGAACTTTTCATATTCTGTTAAAATTCATTAATTTAAATTGTGTTCTTTGAATGGATTTTTTTTTACGTATACCTTATTTTGTAACAACATCATGGTTATAACACTAGTCATTTGGAAAATGTTGATTCACTGAATTATACAGATCTTCAAATGTTGACACATTTGTTATACAATATTTTTTTAAATCATATTTCATTAATATCACTAATAATCTCATTAGATGGGTTTGAGCATTGGGAAGCTGTCAAGCACACAGCGGCAGATACAGATATTCTAGAATTCTAATTTTTACCCAAAAGCTCAGATTTTTATCATAGGCAAGAAATACTGTAAGTTGTTTTCCTGCAATGACAAGTTCATTTTATTCATTTCCAAGAAAATGTCTGACAAATACAAGTCTGAATAACCATAGTTTGTCATTCATTCTTCCAAGTAAAAGTAGTGTTCCATGTAAAAAGCAATGAATGCTGCTTGTGATTCAAAAATTACACAAGTACTTTTTTTTGAGACGTCTTATTTCAATATGCAGTACCATTACCTCAAGTGAAATTCCCATTTCATCTCGCATAATACTAAAAAAGACATGCAGGTATTCAAGAATAAAGACTAAATAACAATAATGAAGGCAAGGGGAAATTAGAGTCCCCTTTAGAGTCAGCATTCTTGTAGTCGTGGCTGTGTCAGAATTGTTTTCACTAGCCAGTTCAAGCTACGGTGTCCAGCCTTCCCATCAATTCTGTGAACAACTGATGACCTTGTAGCAAATTATTTTTTGTTTAAGTTAGCCAGTATCAGTTTCTCTTGCTGCAGTCAAGAACCCTGATACTGTGTTTAAACTTTAAAATATTTTTTATACAAGTTATCTCAAAAATGATGACAGTCTTTATTTATTTATTTAGTGTGGCAGAGACAGAGAGTCAAAGAAAAGGACAGATAGGGACAGACAGAAAGAGAGAGAGAAGCATCAATTCTTTGTTGTGGCACCTTAGTTTTCATTGGTTGCTCTCTCATATGTGCCTTGATCGAGAGGGATACAGCAGACTGAGTGACCCCTTGCTCAAGCCAGCAACTTTGGGTTCAAGCTGGTGAGCCTTGCTCAAACCACATAGCCTGTGCTCAGGCTGGCAACCTTGGGGTCTCGAACCTGGGTCCTCTGCGTTCCAGTCCGATGCTCTATCCACTGTGCCCACTGACTAGTCAGGCACTGATAGGCTTTAGTTCAAGCCTCATGGCTAACTTTTCTGATGACTTGCTATAATCATTAACATCAGTTATGAGCATTCACTATCTAATATCTAGCTCCCCCTTACCTATTTTCCAGCCAGAATGGATACATAATTTCCCCCACCTCAGACCTCTTCTCACTTTACTTCTCTATAATATACTTTATATCTCATTTCATCCTAATCGAAACTGATACTTTGCTTTTGACAGTGCCACCACGAAGCTGGAAATAACCTTTGCCTTCTTTGAGCCACCATGTACACTTTATCACTTCTGTGGCACTTAATGCTTCCTACTTTGTAATATGGTTATTTGTGTATGTCTTGTTGCTACTAAGCATCTGTGACAGGACTTTGCCATATAAATCTCTGTTGCACAGCACTTAACCTTGAACAAAGTAAGCACTTAAAACATTGGGTGAGTGATGCCCTGGCCAGATAGCTCGGTTGGTTGGAACATCATCTGGAAGGAGCAGATCAATGTTCCTGCCTCTCTCTACCTCTCTCCACCTCTCTCCCTCTCTCTGTAAAATTAATAAAATGAACATAAAAAATATAATAAAGTAAAACATTGGATGAATGAATTTGTGTACTAAATATACAGCACCTTCTAGGGCTCCAAGTTGCTGGGCCTCTTCTCACTTAGCTGTCATTTTGCAGCTGTCAGGCTGCAGCCATCTCTTCCCCTTATTCTAGAATTGCTGTTTCTCATCTTCAATCAGTTCAGAAAGGAGAAATACCTGAATTTTGTTTGTTTAAAACAAAAGAGTGTGTGAAGGCTTGAGGGACTTTCCTATGAGGAAATCTTTCATACATTTTTTTTTGACAGAGGCAGAGAGAGGAACAAATAGAGACAGACAGGAAGGGAGAGAGATGAGAAGCATCAATTCTTTGTTGCGGCACCTTAGTTGTTCATTGATTGCTTTCTCATATGTGCCTACAGCAGAGCTAGTGACCCCTTGCTCAAGCCAGCGACTTTGGGCTCAAGCCAGCGACTTTGGGCTCAAGCCAGCGACCCCATGCTCAAGATGGTGAGCCCATGGCTAAGCCAGATGAACCTGCGCTCAAGCTGGCGACCTCAAGGTTTTGAACCTGGGTTCTCCACATCCCAGTCTGATACACTATCCACTGCGCCACTGCCTGATCAGGCCATACATTGGTTTTGATCTTTATTTTGAATATTCTGGGACTTTTTCTTTCTGGTTTTTGGCTGATTTTAGAGATAGTTGGGGCTCTCAGAAAAATGACTATTGAGCAATATGGTATAATATTTCATTAACATACAGTCGAAGTTCATCCAACAAATTTACTGAGCTGTATATCAGGCACTTTGAGGGAGAGAGAAAATATAATCCCTGGCCTCAACAAACTATTTTAGTTAAAATGAAACAAAACAGATAAATCATTTTGAGTTTGGATTAAGAATATAATAGGGCACTAGTACCTTTTCTTATTTAAACTGAGTTATGAAGCTCTAGGTCAGCTAATGCACAGGACTGTTGAACGAGAAAATAAGGGGGCAGAGTGGGGTGAGTTGGAGGGTAGGGTGAGACAGGAAGGGCTTCTGGTATTGGCTTGACTTCCCCAGTGGTGCTCACCTTTAGTCATTGATGGATTTCCTTTTTAATAGACTTAATTTGACCAGTTCTTGAGTCAGCCCTGACAGAGCAGAACCAGAGAGATTTTAAAATTAGGCTGACAGACCTGATATCTGGGGTTAACCCTGGGCACCTGTGTGCCTCCCTACTCCTAGCCTTTCCCTACTTCCACTTAATCAAATCAGAACAATGGATGAATGTTCCAAGACTCCAGGAGTTGGAACCCTGTCAAAAGTCCAAGCCTGCTTGACTGGGTGGGACTTTGCCTGGTTTTGTTGTCTTACATTTATTTTTATCTGTATCATCTTTACAAGTGGAGGGAAAGTTCTGTTATTTTTCTGCTAGGGTTTTATTTAGATTAGGGATATTGAATGTTAAGAGTTCTTTAAAATGTTAAGGTGCTTCCTATAGCTGGCAACTTTGCTGATTTTGCCTGGCAGGCAGCAAATCACTTGCTGTAGTGGTAGATAATGTTTGAGTACAGGTGTATTTTTCTTTATGAACTAAGTAAGTATATTACTGAAAAGCCTGTGGGTAGGTCAATCTATAAATCAAATAGTTTAAAATGTGCTATTAACTGGCTTGTTCTCCTGGAACACAAATGAACTTTCTTTTTTTTATTAGTAGTAAAGCATTATTAGGGAAGTAAATCTATTGAGAAAACAGTCAACCCTTGATTATCCATGTTAATGTAATGAGCAGAGGTATTAGTGTATTTTCTTAATTATATTTAGGTGGGAAATCACTAAATATGTGTTCCTGCAGATAACAAATATTGTAGTGTATAAGTTGCTTTGGGTCAGACACAGTTACAAATTGATAGATTACTTGCCATATTTCCTCCAGCTAGATAGACTCATTGAGTCACATTCTGAAATCTTTTTTTTTTTGTATTTTTTTTTGTATTTTTTTGTATTTTTCTGAAGCTGGAAACGGGGAGAGACAGTCAGACAGACTCCCGCATGCGCCCGACCGGGATCCACCCGGCACGCCCACCAGGGGCGATGCTCTGCCCACCAGGGGGCGATGCTCTGCCCCTCCAGGGCGTCGTTCTGCCATGACCAGAGCCACTCTAGTGCCTGGGGCAGAGGCCAAGGAGCCATCCCCAGCGCCCGGGCCATCTTTGCTCCAATGGAGCCTTGGCTGCGGGAGGGTAAGAGAGAGACAGAGAGGAAGGAGGGGAGGGGGGTGGAGAAGCAAATGGGCGCGTCTCCTATGTGCCCTGGCCGGGAATCGAACCTGGGTCCCCCGCACGCCAGGCCGACGCTCTTCCGCTGAGCCATCCGGCCAGGGCCACATTCTGAAATCTTTTAAAGAGACCTCAAGCTTTTTTCCTTGGTTTGAAGGCTTCAGACAGGCAGCTTTGGGTAAAACATTTATTTTCTCAGCATGAGCTCTCTCATACCTTTTAGACTGGACCTCTGAGTTTACTAGATTGCTTGAGAGTTTTGAATAACCATGATCTTTTCTTTTAAATTTTTATTTATTGATTTTAGTGAGAGGAAAGGAGAGACAGACAGATGGATAGAAACATCGATCTGTTTCTGTATGTCCCCTGACCAGGATTGAACCGGCAACCTCTTGGCTTCAGGATGATGCTTTAACCAACCAAGCTGTCTGGCCAGGGCTGTAATTTTGGGACAGCAGTGGGAAATTGGGGATAAAACATATTAAGTATATATACAGACAGTAGTATCTGTCTGACTATATGGTTACACATCATTTTATTCTTTAGTATCACCAAATGTGAGTAGCAGATACTTACTGTCTGGGCTCTAATCAGATCCCCTTGATCCCTTTTATCAGTTCTGTGTACCCATTATGCAGATGGCTTGCATCTGCGACTCTCTTGGGTCTAGGTCTTTGAGTGACTGGCATTACTTTGTGCATGCTCCCAGAGAGCTGGAAGTGCCTGGCAGTGTCCATACCTCCTGGTGAGGCTCTTAGTTATTGGCTGACTAATGCAGGGCTACAGGAAACCAGGTCTTTGCCTTGAGGTGGCTTAAACTCCTTTATACTTCAGAGCTCCCTGGCTGGACCAGGCTAAGGCTAGGATTTTGCCCCAAACTGCATCCTTGCTTGGCTGCTGCTGTTTTCCTCTCATGCTCCCCACTCTCAGTTTCTCAGTTTCTCCTTTTGAGAAGCACCTCCTTGATAAATCACTTGCAGTTAAATCCTCTCATGGTCTGCTTCCAGGAAACCTTACCTAAAATGATATGAATCTAAGCTGCCTTCATATTCATGGTCTTTTTTTGTGTGTATGGCAGAGACAGAGACAGAGAGGGACAAACAGGGACAGACAGGAAGGGAGAGAAATGAGAAGCATCAAATCTTCATTGTGGCACCTTTGTTGTTCATTGACTGCCTTGATCAGAGGGCTGCAGCAGAGTGAGTGACCCCTTGCTCAAGCCAGTGACATTGGGCTCAAGCCAGTGACCTTTGGGCTCAAGCCAGTGACCATGGGGTCATGTCTATGATCTCACGCTCAAGCCAGCAACCCCGCACTCAAGCTGGTGAGCCCATGCTCGAGCCTTATGAGCCCATGCTCAAGCCTGATGAGCCCACACTCAAGCCAGTGACCTGGGGGTTTTGAACCTGAATCCTCTGTGTTCCAGTCTGATGCTCTATCCCAGGGGTTCCCAAACTTTTTACACAGGGGGCCAGTTCACTGTCCCTCAGACTGTTGGAGGGCCGGACTATAAAAAAAACTATGAACAAATCCCTATGCATACTGCACATATCTTATTTTAAAGTAAAAAAACAAAACGGGAACAAATACAATGTTTAAAATAAAGAACAAGTAAATTTAAATAAACAAACTGACCAGTATTTCAATGGGAACTATGCTCCTCTCACTGACCACCAATGAAAGAGGTGCCCTTTCCGGAAGTGCGGCGGGGGCTGGATAAATGGCCTCAGGGGGCCGCAGTTTGGGGACCCCTGCTCTATCCACTGCACCACCACCATCGCCTGGTCAGACCATATTCATGTTCTTTAGAATCACTTTTGTGCATCATAGTAATGCCCTGCTATTTCTAATTCATTCTTGGAATATTGACTGGCACTCTGGGATGGCCAATACATATATTTAAAAATGCTAGTGCATCAGCTGCATTTCTCATTTAGTTTGACTGACGGCTACACTTTTACCTTAATTGAATTATGCATTTGTTAATAGATATTAAATAGCTTCTCTTAAAATCTGTTCGTGCACTCATAGCAATAGATTGCCCTTCTCTGCATAACTCATCCTTACCACTATATACTGTATGTAATTGTATTGCCTGGCATGTGATATAATGATTTATTTCAATATTTCATTGGAAGCTTCTTCTCCTAAAATTGTTTAAATAACTTAGGACTTATCTTTTAGCATTTAATATATATTTTCTATAAAACTATTTGGAACTGACGCCTTTTCATGGATGGGGAATAATTCTTTAGCCACTTTTTCTAATTGTTTGGGGGGGGGGCAGGGGTTATAGTCTGTTCTGGCTCTCTTCTTTTTAGATTTTAAAAACAAATTTTACCAAAAGTATATGTAGTTTGCTAAGTACAGATCACTTAAAAACCAAATAGTTCCATAAGAGACTTTTTTCTTTTTTTTTATTTCATTTTAGAGAGGGGAGAGAGAAGGGGAAGGAGCAGGAAGCACCAACTCCCATATGTGCCTTGACCAGGGGAAACAAGAGTTTCGAACCAGCGACCTCAGCATTCCAGGTCGACGCTTTCTTTATCCACTGCACCACCACAGGTCAGGTCACCACAAGACTTTTTAAGACAAACACCAGAACTTAGCTTCTCTGCTTTCCATTTTCTCTTCCCTAAGCCTACCACTTTCAACTCTTAGCTAATTCTTTTGATATTTCTATACATATACTAAATGATATGCTTGGAGCTACTTAATTTTTTAGTTAGATATTATCTATTGACTTCCCCTTGGTTAAAGATAAGAATTTTGTTTTTTATGAACTCATTTTTCCTTATAACTCTACTAGTTTTTATCTATGTATTTCAGTGCACACATTCCACCTCCATCTTTCCAGTATAGTTAGAATTTTCATTTGATTAGCAGTTCTTAAAGTACAGTCCAAAGACCCTGACATTTTTCAAGGAATCTGTGAGGTCAAAACTATTTTCAGTCCTGACCACTGGTACAGTGGATAGAGCGTTGCCCGGGAACGCTGAGGTCGGTGGTTCAAGCCCGGTTTCTCTAGGTTTTGACCATCTCTAATGTCACCATGTTAGTTTCACAACTTCCAGAGTCCTTGAAGAGAAAAGGAAGCCTTAGCCTTTGTACTGCCCTGAATATGGCCTGACAACAAGGCATAGCAGGACATTCCAGACATCCCTCTTTTGAGAAGAGCCTGAGTTGAGTGTTTTGAGAAGAACTTGAGTTGATCTCCAGGGCTACAGTAGGGCATCTAGTATAGGGCTGATGATCTTTAGGCAGATAGGAAGTAAAATGTTTGTATGAATTGCTTATCTATCTTCCAGTATTGTTTCAACCTCTGCCTTTGTTGGGGTCATGCTTAGCTACCTGAGAAGTCTCTTCTCAAAGATCTCTAGGCACTGAACATTTCCTCCAACTGCTGCTTCCGGGACCACAATATCCTTCCTATTAGGTCTTTTCAATTGAAAGTGGGACTGAACATTAAGAGGTGGCATTCTAGTGAATGACCTTTTGTGAAAAAGGGTGGTGGTTTCTTCTTATACTCAAGACACCTGACATTTCAAAAAAATATGGAGGCTATTTTTTCTCAAATAAGCGTATTTCTGCTGCTTGTTGAAGAAGAAAGCCATTGAACAGATTATCATTATCCTTTTAAATTGGTGTGCTGGGTTGAAATGTCATTTATTTGGAAAGTTAGTCTTTTATGACCCCCTCATCTGGATCTTGTTCATGTCTTGTTTTTCTTTCCATGTTATTTTTTAATTGAGGTATACTGTACATACCTTGCTTTAAGTGTACAGTTCTCATATTTTTAGAAAATTATGAGTTGTGCAGTTATTAACACAATCCAGTTTTAGAACATTTCTATCATCCCCCCCAAAATTCTCTTTTCCCGTTTGCAGTCCTTCCGCGATCTCATCCCCAGCCCAGATAACCACTGATCTGTTTCTATACATTTACCTTTTCTGTGCCACAGGCACAGATTATTTCTTTTATTTTTGACAAAGACAGAGAAAGTCGGAGAAAAGGACAGATAGGGACAAATAGACAAGAAGGGAGAGAGATGAGAAGTATCAATTCTTTGTTGCAGCTCCTTAGTTGTTCATTGATTGCTTTCTCATATGTGCCTTGACCCAGGGGCTACAGCAGAGCAAATGACCCCTTGCTCAAGCCAGCAATGTTGGGCTCAAGCTAGCGACCTTTGGGCTTAAGCCACTGACCATGGGGTCATGTCTATGATCCCACCCTCAAGCTGGTGAACCCACGCTCAAGGTGGCGACCTTGGGGTTTCGAACCTGGGTCCTCCACATTCCAGTCTAACACTCAATCCACTGCACCACCACCTGGTTAGGCTCATTGGATTATTTATTTATTTATTTATTTAATGTATTTCTTTTTTTTTTTTTCTTTCTTTTTTTTTAATTTATTTTTAGAGAGGAGAGAGAGAGGGAGAGAGAGAGAGGAGAGAGAGACAGGGGGAGGAGCTGGAAGCATCAACTCCCATATGTGCCTTACCAGGCAAGCCCAGGGTTTCAAACCGGCGACCTCAGCATTCCAGGTCGACGCTTTATCCACTGCGCCACCACAGGTCAGATTATTTTTTATTGAATAGCTTCTTATGAAGTCCTCCTGTCTTAGTATCACCTCCATCCCACTACCCCTGGTGCCATGGCAACCAGTTCCTGAACCCTATGGTTGGGTGGGGGAACTTATATATGTCAGGGTGAAACCACTGCCAGTTTAGGATTTATCTTTCTGGGTGTGCTAAGTCAGTTAGCAATCACTCCTTTACCTGTTCACCAGCTTCTAAAATGCTATTGATACTTATTTCCCTTTTTTTTTTCTTGTGGGTTTATACCTTTAAGGCAACAAGAAAACCAAAAGACTTTAGTTTAATTTTAATGGGGTTTCAGGAATGAGTGTGTGTGTAGTGGGGGTAATCTACCATCTATAACTAGAAAATTTCCCCAATATTGATTTACCCTTTTCAGTTATTTAAGGTTACTGAAAGATTCTGAGATTTATTCATTGTCCCTGGGGAATGTAGAACTCGATTTAACTTCTGTGCGGTAGATATCATTCACACATCGGTCTTTTCTAACATGAGCCCTAAGTGCTTAAAGTGAGTCATATGAAGAGTGAAGGGGGGCCTGTTAACAACCAGTAGCTGATCCCATGAGTGTGCAAGCGTCCAGGGTGGTAGCTGAATCAGCATTTGCTCCTTGTTTGACAAGGTTTTAGTGTGTGTGCCCATTATCAAAAACATTACAAGCTTTTAAAGATCCAAGCTTGGCCATCCACTCCTTTCTTTTCATCACATTCTCTGTGTTCTGGCTTGTTTTAAGTTTTTCTAAGTCTTAACACTCTTTTTGTTTTCCCATAGGATCATGGATTTTCCTGGACATTTTGAGCAGATCTTCCAGCAACTGAACTACCAAAGACTTCATGGCCAGCTGTGTGACTGTGTTATTGTAGTGGGGAATAGACATTTTAAAGCCCACCGCTCCGTTCTGGCGGCCTGCAGCACGCACTTCCGAGCCCTGTTCTCGGTGGCAGAGGGAGATCAGACCATGAACATGATCCAGCTGGACAGCGAGGTAGTGACAGCGGAGGCCTTTGCCGCACTGATTGACATGATGTATACCTCCACCCTCATGCTGGGGGAGAGCAATGTTATGGATGTCTTATTGGCAGCCTCCCACCTGCATTTGAACTCTGTTGTTAAGGCATGTAAACATTACTTAACGACAAGGACGCTGCCCATGTCTCCCCCCAGTGACCGTGTTCAGGAACAGAGTGCCCGCATGCAACGCTTCTTCATGCTGCAGCAGCTGGGACTGAGTATCGTGAGCTCAGCCCTCAATTCCAACCAGAGTGGTGAGGAGCAGCCACCGCCCATGAGCTCATCGATGCGCAGTAACCTGGACCAGCGGACGGCCTTCCCGATGAGACGCCTCCATAAGCGCAAGCAGTCTGCAGAGGAGCGGGCCAGGCAGCGCCTCCAACCTGCCATGGATGAGTCTGCCATTTCCAATGTTACTCCAGAGAATGGGCCTTCAGGGGTTCATTCTCGAGAGGAGTTCTTCTCACCAGATTCTCTGAAAATCGTGGATAACCCTAAAGTGGACGGAATGACCGACAACCAGGAAGACAGTGCCATCATGTTTGACCAGTCTTTCGGTGCTCAAGAAGATGCCCAGGTGCCCAGCCAGTCCGACAACAGTGCCGGCAACATGGCACAGTTGTCCATGGCCTCTCGCGCAACTCAGGTTGAGACCGGCTTTGAGCAGGAAGCTGCCACGGATAAAAGTGGTTTTCAGTGTGAAAATCCTGAGGTTGGCCTTGATGAGAAGGAGCACATGAGAGTGGTGGTGAAATCTGAGCCCTTGAGCTCCCCGGAGCCTCAGGATGAAGTGAGCGATGTGACCTCACAAGCAGAAGGCAGCGAGTCTGTGGAGGTGGAGGGAGTTGTGGTCAGTGCTGAGAAGATAGACCTCAGTCCTGAAAGCAGTGACCGGAGCTTTTCAGACCCCCAGTCTAGCACTGACAGGGTAGGTGACATCCATATTTTGGAAGTCACTAATAACTTAGATCATAAGTCCACATTTAGCATTTCAAATTTTCTTAACAAGAGCAGAGGAAATAACTTTAGTGCAAATCAGAATAATGATGATAATATCCCAAACACCACTAGTGACTGCAGGCTGGAGTGTGAGGCCCCATATTTGTTGAGTCCAGAGGCTGGGCCTGCAGGTGGGCCCTCCTCGGCCCCTGGCTCTCACGTGGAAAACCCTTTCAGTGAGCCTGCAGACTCCCACTTTGTGAGGCCTATGCAGGAAGCGATGGGCCTGCCATGTGTGCCGACTTCAGGCTATCAAGGAGAACAGTTTGGGATGGATTTTTCCAGGGCTGGTTTGGGCCTCCACTCCTCCTTCTCCAGAGTAATGATGGGCTCCTCAAGAGGAAAGGCCAGTAACTTTCCATACTACCGCCGTATAGCTCCCAAAATGCCCATTGTAACTTCTGTCAGGAGCTCAGAGATCCCAGATAACTCTGCCAGTTCCCAGCTAATGATGAGTGGGCCCACATCCTCATTTGAAAATGGGCATCCTTCCCAGCCTGGCCCTCCACAGTTGACCAGGGCATCTGCCGATGTCCTGTCAAAGTGCAAGAAGGCCTTATCAGAGCACAACGTCTTGGTTGTAGAAGGAACCCGCAAGTATGCCTGCAAAATCTGCTGCAAGACCTTTCTGACCTTGACAGATTGCAAGAAGCACATCCGTGTTCACACAGGTGAGAAACCCTATGCCTGCCTGAAGTGTGGCAAGAGGTTCAGCCAGTCCAGCCACCTGTATAAACACTCTAAGACGACGTGCCTGCGCTGGCAGAGCAGCGGTCTTCCCAGCACTTTGCTCTGACCCCGACCTCGAGATAATGCCAGTGCCAGTTGTAGGACCGGAACTAAAATCTCTTGTGGTTGAGGGCTGATGCCCTTGGGTTTGAGTCTTCAGGCTGCCCGATGGCCCTTGCAAGTCTTGATGACTCCGTGGAGAACTAGCATGTGTAGCACCAGTGCCGCTGCATTTCTGCGTGAAATGCACTTTCAGAGAGAGATGCAGCCCCAAACCAAGTCCTTCCTTAGGGTTGAGTAATACAGTCAGAAAGTAGTTTATAATTAATGTTGTTTAAAGTGGCACATGTAAAAATTAAAAACTGAAGTGCAAAAAAGCTTTTTTTAGCAATTTTTGTAAAACTCTGAAGCATTTAAATTTCCTGTACCCTCTGATGGGAATATTATATACCTGTACAGTGATGCAAAACTCACTTATGTCTAACCAGTGGCGACTTTGTGCCCGTCTAAAAGGCCCTTGAGGACAACATGCCTGTTGTCACAAATGCTTTAAAGTCTATCATGAGCTAGTCCTAGGCCTCATAGTACTGTATTTTTTATGTTCGTCTGATTTGCAGTCACAGACACTGCACTTTGATGGTGCTGACACTGGGTCCAGAGTGACTATTCTCTGGGCTGTTGTTAGATATATATATACTTTTGAAAACATCACTGTTGGATAGATGTTTTAACAATTTTTCCTGGTTTTAAAAACAAAGTTGTAAATGGAGTATGTACTTGTAGGGAGTGACAAGGTACTGTTTCTGTGCTGTTTTAGCCGTATTTTGACCAACTTGTTACAGTTCCATGTTTGGGAGTCAGAAAAGAGCTAGTGTTTGTCTTTGTTCTGATGACGTGGAGTCCTGTTCTGTGGGATCTTTCATAGAGCATTTACCTTTGCTCCATCCAGACCCGGGGCCAGTCCCGCCTGATACATCTCACCCAATGATGAACCTGTTCTCTGCTTCGCTTCTTCACACTCTCACACCCTATATGGCTTCATTTCCAGGCCTAGACTGGTGTTTTCAGTTACAAAACTAACCAAAAGCTGTAGGTTTTATTGCTGTTACATACTATAGTTTTTAAAGTACAGAATGTGAACTTTTTTTCTTTTGGAGAGAAGAAGGTGGGAGGGGGAGAGGGAAAGGGATAGAGAGAGAGAAGCATCAACTCATTCCACTTAATTGTGCAGCCATTGATTGCTTCTGACCAGGGCTTGAACCAGCAACCCTGGAATGGAGCTGGTGACCCCAGCACTCTGGAACATTGCTTTATCCACTGTACCACCAGCGAGGGCCAGAAGGTGAACTTTTGTTGTTCTAGCCCAATACCGAATGTTTGAAATCCAAACAGCAGTGTTCATTGATATGTTACAGACTTTATTAGTGGGTAGCCCAGAACCTCACCGTGTAGCATCTGAGACTGTTGGGAGAGACATTTGGGTCACTGTCCAGGGCCTCGTTAGGTCCCACTGCTTCACTTCTCCAGCCCACCTTGTGGTCATCTGACCCTGTGCTGTAAGGGCTATTGGTGGCACCCATGTCAGGCTGAGCCCTGGCTTATGCGCTTCTGGGGAAACAGCACAAGTTCATGTCTCTGTAGTGCTCATGGAGTCAGTTTAATTCATGCATGAACATGAGTTCATTTTTATTCATTTTTTTCAACACCAACCATTGTGCATAATTGAAATCAGTTCTTGTGTGTAGAAAGCTAAGTATGTGTAGCCTAAAACAAAACTCAGTGTGTTCTCCTCTCAATCTAGTTGGGCGGTTACACACCTGTCTTGGGGTAAATTCATAATGTTCATAGTTGGGCTTAGCATCTCCTGTGAACGGATTCCCAGGGAGGAAAGGAAAACACCGACTCCTCTCCTTTCCAGCGGATGTGGGAAAGAGACCACTGGAGGGCATGGGTCACCTCTGAAATTCAGTGCTAATGGTTAGCAGTTGTGTTCTGACTTGATGGGAGGCTTTTTCCACCCCTCTACATGATGTGGGGACCAGTGTCTTGTGAGATTAACCTTGGGAGGCACGTGGGTCAGCTTGGACAAGAGGCCTTGCTTGTACCTGGGAAGAACCAGTGACACCAGGAGGAGCAGTGGCCGCCCTGCTTCCCTCCCATCTTGAGGAGGTGGCGCCAGGCTGCCCCGCACCTCATCTCAGGACTGGGCTCTGGGGCCTGTCTCGGTGCAGCAGCCGGAGCCCTCCTTCCCTCTGCTAAGGGAATCGGGATTGCTCATCTACCTCTTAGTCATCAGTTTTTGTGTGAGAAGCAAGCTTGCGGGCCAGTGCCCTCTTACAAGCTGTAGTAAAGGATAACTCAGAGGCTCTCTGGAAAACCAGTCCCAGGGTCCTATGATCCATAGTTTCTACCGGAATTATAACTGGTGTTGCGTACCTGGATTTTGATTGGTTAGCCTTAATCATAGCCTGGCATAATCCTTTCTGGTGATCAAATCATAGAGTTCTATCAGGGCACCCATGTCAGTGGTGCTATGCTGGTCAAAATTTGAGATTTTTAAATAAAAAATTTGTGACGTTCATGCCTCTAACTAAATGTGTTCTTTTTTTGTGCTTAGGTTATTAAGGTTAAAACAAAAAAGGGACGTTGTATTGCTTTCTCTGCTAATGCTGCTTTGACCAGTACTTTTTTTAACCAGGTCTTCTAGAAAATACTCTAATGCTCTCAATAACAGTTATTGGTCATTCCCCTCAATTTAGTCCCTTCTGCCTTGTCTTTGAGCAGTGGGCATGTGTGAGGTTTTGTTCTCAGCCTACCCAGTTTTATTGCTTAACCTTATGCTTTCCGCTGCTCCCTCACCTGCCCCCCAGACTTGAAAACTCCACTCGCCAGTTTGGCTTGGCTGTGGGGAAGGGCTGGACCCCGACTCCCTCAGCAGGGGTAGCTTTGGCAGTGCTGGTGGCCTGGCCTTGGGGATGAATGAGGTGGTGATTAGAAAAAGGGCATCCACCTGTGGAGTGGGGATGAGGACGAGATAGACAAAGGGAACAAAGCGTGAAGGTGCTAAGACCTTTTTAAAAATTAAGAAACTTGTAATTTTCTTCCCTAGTTCTCTTTGCTGTATATATTTAATTTTCCCCAGTGGTCTAGTTAGCAGATTTAAGTGTCATGGTCCCCACTAGGCTACGGTTGTTCCTTCTCAGTGATGGACACATGAAGGAGTCTGAGCAGTGGATGAGGGGGAAGGTGGTTGGACAGGTTCTAATAATTCAAATGCTAGGGGGCTAAGGACTGAGGTGGGAAGCTGAGTGCACAGTCACCAGATGTCCTGATGTGGGAAGGTGAAGCAGATGCTTGTCATTCGCTCCCCCCAGTCACAGGCCAACACAGTCTCAGAGAATTATTTAATACAATAACGTGCTTTTGCCTCAGATGTTTTCAACCACAAAAGTGGCAAGCACATCTCTTAGCACCAGTCTTCCCTGGCATCAGTACAAGGCCAGACCTTTCCTTGGCTTCCATCCTGTGGGTCCAGTTCAAGCCTGGCACACCAGACAGCATTGGGGCACTGTCGGCCTGGCCCTCGGGGTCTCCTGGCTACAGCTTGAGTTCACTGGGCATTGGCTCTCCTCTCAGGCCAGCGAGCAAATTGTTAGCTGCCAGCAAGGACATGACGTTTCGGGTCCCGTGGGTAGCACTGCCAATGTGGGGCAGGATCACTGGGAAGAGAAGAAAGAGAAGGAGCTAAGAATGTGGTGCAGGAGCCTTAAAGCGGGTCCTTATTTCATGGCCCTGGCTTGCTGGAAAGAAGAATAAAGAGCCTGCCACAATATTCCTTGATTTGCCTTCCCTCCTGTCACTAAGCAATCCACTACCCCAACGCTGAGGGGCAGAGTAAGAGTCAAGGGCATCCAGGTTACTGACACCCAGGCACAAGGGTAACCTATGTATCCTAAATACAAGAACATTGGCATAAAAGGGGTCTTAGAGCTTATCTAGAACCCAGCCCTTCAGTGACCAGTGAATGGCGCAAATTCAACTGCTTGTCCATACCCTGCAGCCCTGAAAAGCGGTACCACGGGCTCCTGATTTACAGAAACAAGGACAGGATGAAACTCTGGACAGCACAGCAGAGCAAGTGAGGTCACTTGCTCCCAAAGTGTGCCTTTTGAAAGCAGAACTCGGGGCATCGAGCTGAACTCCCAGGCCTTGGGGGATGGGAACAGTTTCCCAGGCTGTGGGTACAGGCCTGACATCACAGCCAGTGTTCCTTTCTGGCTGGTGTGGGGGTGGGAACAGTGAACTTCCCAAGGGCTACAATAACGGGAGCATTCATTGTGGGGAAGGCAGCTAAGGCCCTTCCCTTGGGGTTTCCATTGCAGAATACAAAGGACAGGGACTGGCCCAGACAATGGAAGGGTCTTGCCGCTTGAAGTTAAATATTAGTGTGGAGACAGAAACCACACCAGCTACCTGAACAGGGAAAACCTAATATAAAGAACTGTTAACTAGGTTAACAGGAATCTGAAAATAGAACACTAAAGGCAACAGTTCTAAAAGTGTAGTCCCAGGTCCAGCAGCGTGCTGCGGGAGCATGTCAGACCTACTGAAGCAGAACTCTCGGGGCCCAGCACCCTGTGCTGGATCAGTCTCCAGGGGACTGAGGAATATGGCAGTTTGAGAACCACAGCACTTGGGCATCACAGAGACGGACTGTCAGAAGCATCTATGTCCCTTGCCTGGGGACAGAAGAGAAGGGTAGGACTGTTAACACCTAGGCAACGAAAGGAAGGACCCCTTTGGAGTTGCAACTCAGACCTCTGTGGCTGGGGCACAGACTGGCTGTGGTTTGTCTGAGGGGGCACAATGGTTAACCAAGTGTTGGGAAGGCTGCAGCCCGGCTCCCCCAGCTGCCGCTCAGATAGACGGGAAGGCCGGAGGGGGCCAGGCCCGGCGGCCTCCCGCGCCCACACCAGCATGGCCCAGCAGCAATCAGAGAACCAGCACCTGTCCCACAAAGCATAAACACGGAGTAGCTTTAGAGCCAAGAGACAAAGGCTTAATAACTGGCACAGGTTACAAATACTAGTATTGTAATTTCACGTGTGACTTCTCACAACTTACAGTAATTGATAGTAATGAGTTTTACCTGTGACTAGCTATGGATATAAAACACCGGGTCAACCCACTCTTTTTAAACAAATCCACTCACCCCTACCTCCATTCGCTCCTTTATGGACACAGACCCAGGAGACTACTCCCCCGTGGTATTATGTACCAGAGCTACTGATGGCATAAACATTTATGGTCCCTGGGTGTGTCCCTCTGCGTTCAGCACTCAGACCACCTCTAACTAGAGTGGTTCTGCCGGGCGGCAGCTGACTGCACTGGAAAATGCAGTACTTACCACAGTTCTTCAGGGTCAGGAGGGGATGGTTCGTAGGCAGTGGCTCCGGAGTTGTGACGTCCAGTCCAGCAGCTGCAATCTGACCACTGGCCAAGGCCTGGTACAGGTCGTCCTGGTTTACCACATCTCCCCTGGGAACGGGAATGACAGCAGTGCCCTGGGTGCCCCGCAGCTCCCTCCACTGAGGCTGCCCTGAGGGCAGAACCACCCACACAGTGGCTTTTCCCACCACCTGGCACTGACCTCTAAAGCAGTGAATCTTATAGAACTTCCTTACAGGGTCTGCATATAATAGCGGTCTCTCACTCAGAGAACCCCAGCGCTGCCACTGTCTAGCTGCGCAACCCTGGGCAAGTGTCGCCGATGCTGTGTCTCAGGTTCCTCTGAAATGCAGGAGGAACTGAACTCTCAGGGGTGTCGGGAGGATTAAAGTGTACTGATGTGCACTATTGCACAAACAGGGCCCCATCCAGGTGCTTCTGAGCTGGCTGCTCCCCAGCCCACCCCCTAAGAACCACTGCAGCCTGCCATCGGTCACCTGCCTAAGCAAGGGCAGAGACATGACACACCTAACTACACCCCTCTGAGTGAGCAGCCTGCCTTCCTGTGACTGAACCACTGAAGTAAAGAACTAATTTGCTCAAGACTTTATTCTGTAGACTAAATAATGTCTACGCAATAACAAGTGACAGCACCCTGCTCAGGACTGGGTCCGTGTGGGTGCTCGGAAAACGGAAGCTGTGACACTGTCAGCCAGCAGCGTGAGCCCTGTGTTCACTCCAGTTCCAGGTCACCCCTTTGTAGCTAAACAGTAATTACAGGCACCTCTGGAGTGGAGGACCCTGTGGGGTGACCTCACCCAACCCTATCCCTCACCTTTGTTTGCCTCCAAACTGACTGAACCAGGTTCAAAGGGCACCAGCTAGGAGGGGTTGGGAGAGGCAAAGAGGGAAGGTCCGCCCCCATCACATGTCCAGTGGCCTGAAGGTACCCTGGGGACATTTTGAGGAACCAAGACAACTTGAGTTTTAGGTGTCTTTCTGGAAGAATGAAGGCTCAAGCTGTCACTGACTCACACAGGCAGCCCCAGGCACAGCACATTGGAGGGCCCGCCTGCGAATGGCGGTTAAATCAAGTCCAACCCTTTGTGGTACAGAGGAGCAGGGTCTGCCCAAGGACGCCTGGGAATTCGATGCCATCCTGTCTTCTCTCCCTAAGCGAACGCTATGATGTGTGCCCGGCCTGAGCAGGGCTGGGAGACTGCTGGGAACCAGACAGGCTGGGCCCTGCCCCCATGGGTCTGCCTCCTAGCCTGGGCACTCGCTTGTGGCCTGGACTGTATTTCTGAGTGGCTAGCTGGTTGGTTTAAGGAGAGTGGCAAACTCAGCCTGAGGTCTCCTCAACCCATGGGCATGTGATGGGGGCCTTTGCCCAGTGACCCAGGGATGTCAGGCGGCCCCAGGGTACCTGCTGATGTTGACAAACACAGCTGTTTTCTTCATCTGCTGGAAGAAGTCCTTGTTGCAGAGCCCCTTGGTCGCAGGCGTTAAGGAGCAGGCCACAACGATGAAATCAGACTCAGCGGCCAGCTGGGGCATGGACACTAGGGGAGGGCAGGGCTCCATCAGACGCCGAGTTCCAGGTTCAGGTTACAGACAGCAAATGGGTAGGAGACCAGACCCTTCCCTCCTCCTCCCATAATGGAAACTCCCAAGTCGCTTCCTGAAGGCCTTGTTCCTGTCTGCGTGACTCATAACTGGACAGTCGACAGCCACTCATGGGACCCTGGTGTGTACTACATCATCCACCCAGCCCCCAGGTCTGAGAGATGGGGAAATGGAGGCCAGAGAGGGGCAGGAGCTTGTTCAAGGTTACAGTGGTGTCTGGGCCACTTTCACCAACTTCAGGGCCCAATGTGCCAAGGGGGTGAGGAATGGCTGAGTCCGGCCTGCTCTCTGCACACCATGCTGTGTACCCTGATGGGACTGGGTCCCTCCTGGACACAGGCTGGAGGTGAGTAATGCTCACCAGTTTATTACGGAAGCTGTGAGTAAAAGTTCCCAGCAGCTCCTTACCTTTGTCACCCCTGCTGCTCTGCCCATACAATGGGCAACGTGACAAGGGACTCTGCAAGACAGACCTGGAGAGCTCCTCTGGCACTCAGAGAGCTCAGTGCAGGGCCTGGTGAGTCTGTGCTCCCAGTGGGCCTGGGTCCAGAGGAATGCAGACAACCCCTAAGGGACATGCAGGCCCTGTGTACACCTGGGGTTCCTGCAGTCTACCTGCTAACGCTGCCATTGCAGAAATTCGGGGAAACCCTCTAACTCAGCACAGACAGGCTCCTGTGGAAATCTAGATTTTACTCACCAAACTCTGCCTGGAATTCTGCTGCTTCCTGAGGCTTGGGCTGGCGCCCTGTGTATAGAAATCTCTGGACACCGAATGGTTTCAGACGCCGAGCAATGGCCTGGCCTGGAGACAAGGAATCAGAGTCACGGCTGGCTCCCAACCCCTCAGAGGGCAGGGCAGCACCCAGCAGCGCCAGGGACAGGGAGCCCCTGGGGGCAGCTGGATTTTCAGACTCAGCACATGCCCCAGGACTGCTGGGTACCTTCAAGCAACTCTAGCATAAGAAGCAGGGATGCCAGCTGGCCAGACAGATTATCCACACACTTTCCATCCTCTCTCACTTGGCACCAAGCAGGATGCTAAGGAACCACTGGCAGCTGCCCGGGTGAGCTCAAGCCTTTATGCCAGGCTTCTTCAATGGGGCCAGTGGAAGAACAGCAGCTCTGCCCCAGCTGCAGAATCACAGGTAAGCTCTGCCCACGGGACCCTCTGGTTCCGGAGTCAAAGGCCTTCAGAGCCCAGGCCCCGGGGAGCACAGCTTTCCCGCAGTGACCCTTCCTCCAGGCCCAGCCCAGCCTCCACCTGTCTGTGTGGAGCTGTAGTTGTAAAGAACCCGGGCTCTTACAACCAGCTTCTATCACCTAGCGAGTTCTTAAGGAACTCCCATGTTTTTCTTTTCTTTTTGTTTTTGCCTGTGTTTCATAAAGCTGTGCTGGCGATAACCCACTGCATGCAGATATCACGCAGTTATGGCAACCCTTTCCAAAGAAGGATCGTGAGCATCCAGGCTCGTGGTGCTGGAGACTCAAACCAAACCACGTGAGTTAGGGTGGGCAAGAGGGCACGTGCCTCACCTATGCGCCCCAGCCCGATGATGCCGACAGTGCTCTCCGTGAGGCCGTAGCCACACAGCCACAGGGGCTTCCAGGAGGTCCAGCCACCACTGCAGGGAGGGAGACAGGGAGGTGAGAAGCCCTGGCCTTGGGCAAAGACAGGGCCTGCTGCTAACTCAGTGACCCAGCACCCCGGGGCAGGGGCTGTGTTCCAACGGATGGGCCCTGCCCTTCAGGTCAAAGGACTGAGTGGCATGAGCCACAAACACAGCCACTCAGCACTATGGACAAGTAGCAGAATGACTCTTCCCTTAAAGCCACTGGCGACAGAGAACCCAAGGGCTGGAAGGGGCCTTAGAAGTTCTCGCCCCATTTAGCAGATGGAAAAACTAAGACCAGAATGGGTGACCTGCCTGAGGTCGCAGAGCCAGGACAGAGTTGGGAGCAGCAGGTTGCAAACTCAGGATCTGGGATTCCAAAACTAGTATTCTCTGTGCTTCAGGGAACCAACAAAATGTAAAGCCACAGGCCCACTCCATTGCCCTGGGTAGATGGGGACGTAGCGCATCTTGAGTTAACTCCACTTAAAGTACAGACTCCTTCGACAGAAGGGTGGGTGCGATTTTCATCACTGTGTCTAATCCACCCATGATGCTGTCCAGCTCTGCCCATCACACTCCTGCCCAAGCTATGCTCCTGGCCCACACTCTCTAAGGGCCTGCATTTGCCCGGGCTGGTCCCTGCACCTGGAATGCCTTTCCCAACTCGGGATACACAGACCCAAACCCCTGCAGGCCAGATTCCAAAAACCTTCAGATTTCAGAAAGGCATGTGCTATATTCTACATAACCCCTTAGCAGCATGTGGGGCCCGGCATTGGGAGAAATTAAAACCATAAGCTATTGGCCCTGGCCGGTTGGCTCAGCGGTAGAGTGTCGGCCTGGCGTGTGGGGGACCCGGGTTCGATTCCCAGCCAGTGCACATAGGAGAAACGCCCATTTGCTTCTCTACCCCCCACCCCCTCCTTCCTCTCTGTCTCTCTCTTCCCCTCCTGCAGCCAAGGCTCCATTGGAGCAAAGATGGCCCGGGCGCTGGGGATGGCTCCTTGGCCTCTGCCCCAGGCGCTAGAGTGGCTCTGGTCCGGCAGAGCGACGCCCCGGAGGGGCAGAGCATTGCCCCCTGGTGAGCAGAGCATCACACCTGGTGGGCGTGCCGGGTGGATCCCGGTCGGGCGCATGCAGGAGTCTGTCTGTCTCTCCCCGTTTCCAGCCTCAGAAAAAAAAAAAAATTCAAACAAACAAACAAAAAAACCCCATAAGCTATTAATTCCAGTCAAGTTTTGCTGCAAAAAGACTTATGAAACAACCTTCAGTTTTCGAGCTTTTGCATTCTTGCACTGTGAGTGTGGAACAGTGGACCTGCTCTCTAAGCATCAAGAGGACACCCATCTGATACTCCTCCATGAAGCCTTCCCTGATCCACACTCCTCCCCCTGCCTCTTCACCTCTCCTATCCTCTTCTCTCATGATTTGCCTTCATGCTCTGTTTATTTCAGCTCTGCCTTGTACTTTAGCATTTTGGCTTAGTCTGTGCCCCCTCACATCTGGGCCAGGTGACACTGGATGCTTAGGAACCAACTGCTATGCAGAGCCAACTTCCCCACCAGGTGTTTCACTCACTTCTTCACTTCCTCAATGGCCTCTGGCAGCCGGCGACAGGTGGTGAGCAGCAGGGAGACAGTGAGCTCTGCAGTGGCATCTGTCAGGACATCTGGGGTGTAGCCCACACGGATCCCGCTACAAATCAAATATCTTGTGGTAACACTGGCCTAAGCATCCTCACTAGTTTCTATCGCTGGGACATTTTCATGCTGCTGCTTTGTTCCCTCTTTGCGCTGCCTGCTGGGAAGCTCAGAGCTATAAATGAGCACTCAGGAATGGTCAGCCTGCATTCTACTTCGAATACCTCCCACTTTGGAAAGGATACAAAGATGGGAGATCGGGGTCCAAAGTCTGGGCCAAGTAACTACTTAACCTTTCTGAATTTCCTCATCTGAAGAGGGAAGCAATAATACTTGCATTTTCTACTTCAAGGGGTTATTGTGGGGGTCAAAACAGATAATGAATGTAAAAGGGTGCTATGGCCAGATATCTACCCACTGTTTCTAACCTTTGGTCTTACTTTAACTGACCTGTACACATATAGACAGATTTTATCGTCAGCCACTTCTCATTCTCACCAAATGGTAAGCAATGTGAAATAAAAAGACTCAGCTCCTCCTCCTCCCTGTCTGGTAGTCACCCCTCCCACTCCAGGCCCCCTTCTAGCACCCATGCTGCATTTACCGCTTCTTGATTTCATCCAAAGCCAAGTGGTCGACACCCACAGAAAATGTGCTGATGACTTTAAGATTGGCTCCTGTTGTGCAGAAGAAGCATCATTTTTATCTTTCCTCATGGGATCAAACCTGCCCGCATGCTCTAGGTGAGTCCAGACAGGCAGGGCCTCACTGGAGGTCATAAAGCAAGGCTGTGGCAAGGCTGGACGAGGGTCCAGAGCCCTGGAATGCTCTTCCACACATCCTGCTGCCTCCACGCATGGTCTCTGCCCTCCTAAGGTCTCCCTCTAGGGCCTCAAAGGCAGGAGAGAGGAGCAACGTGCGTGGCAGATGGAGCTGCGCACAACTGCTCCCTCTGGCCTAGTACTGCAGCCAGTGCCCTCGGAACCCAGAGAGGTCACTGCAGACCTGCTCCGGGAACCAGCAGCAGCAGGCCAGGACACCCTCGGAATCCTCCCCAGACCTGCCCCCGGACACACCTGCAGCATCCAGGAGTTTCTTGTCCACACGCTCAGTGAGGAGACAGAGCAGGCCATGTGCCCCAGCCACACCTCGCTCCAGCTCCTTGCTGGGGATGGGCTCATCTGAATCCCACTGCTCCACCTCACAGCTGTGGGCAAAGGAACGACCACTCAGAAATAGGGGAGCCTGACTAGGCGGTGGCGCAGTGGATAGAGCGTCGGACTGGGATGCGGAAGTACCCAGGTTCGAGACTCCGAGGTCGCGCGCGGGCTCATCTGGCTTGAGCAAAGAGCTCGCCAGCTTGGACCCAAGGTCGCTGGCTCCAGCAAGGGGTTACTCGGTCTGCTGAAGGCCCACGGTCAAGGCACATGTGAGAAAGCAATCAATGAACAACTAAGAAGTCGCAACGCGCAACGAGAAACTGATGATTGATGCTTCTCATCTCTCTCTGTTCCTGTCTTTCTGTCCCTGTCTATCTCTGCCTCTGTAAAAAAAAAAAAAAAGAAAAGAAATAGGGGAGCCTTCTAGATGCTCCCAGGCCTCCAAAGTCCCCCTGGCCACATCTGTAGCCGCCCTCTCAGAGTAGGAAACATTTTCTTCTGCATGCTCAGGTCTCAGACTGCGTGAAACTGGCTGAGGGGAGTCAGGGTCATGTATGGGCAACTTCAGAACTGTCCTAAGATGGTGGCTGAAGGGTGAAGGGCTGTCACAGAGCAGAGGGGGCTGAGCCTAACCTGAAAGAGGAAAGTCATGGGGACAGCTCTCAGCTCAACACAAGGAAGAGCTTTTTCACCCTCCGGGGAGGCCTCACAGGTAAAGAGCTCCCTGGCCCCAGGTGGCCAATTTGTGGCAAGGCGAGTGGAGGAGTGAGGGCTGTGGGTATATCCCAACCAGATGGGACTGGAATCCATGTCCAGTTGCACGTCCTATCCTGTGAGTCCATGAAATGGAAAACTCATACTTGGACTTTGCCAGGAAGGACATGATCAAAGCAATGCAACATGGAGGGGCCACTTATGGGCTCTGGGCAGGTTTCCCAGGGGTGCTGCCCAGCCTCCCGCCCTGGCCATTTAATTCACTGCAGCCGACACGTATGGAGCATCTACATGTGCCAGACTCAGGACGGCTGCTGGCACCTCCTGGTACTCGCTGCTGGAGCACCTGGCTGATGAGGCCCAGACACAGGCCACCTTTCATGCTCCTTTCCATGAGCCTGGTGCCAAGCTATAGCAGGGTGCGCCACTGCCATTACCACCATTGTTTCTGCCTTTCCCTTTCCCCCCTCCATGCTGGGCACACAACACGCCCTCAACAAAGCTTCTGTTGCACTGAACAAAATGAACAAATCTCATTTTCTCCTGGCACTGGTTTCTGAGGCTGGGTTCTGCCTTCTCCTGCTGGACGCAGGCAGTACAAACCTATGTAATGCCATATTCAGAGAGCAGTCAGACAGCTGAGTTAAATCCCAGCCCTGCCACATGCAGAGTTGTGTGACTGTGGGCAAGGTTCTCAACCTCCCCAGCCTCAAGTTTTCTCATCTGTAAAATGGGAATTACTGTACAACTTCAAAGTGTTGCAAGGATTAAAAGCGTTTATGTATATGAAGTACTTGGCATGGTTGGCACCCAGTGTTCAATTTAAGAAGTGTCACCGAAAGCCCCTGCCAACCGTTGGAAGGATCAGATCAGAGACTGTCAAAGCTCCTGACTTCGTTCGCCAAGTGACCTTGGAAAGTAAAGGATTAATAGGCTGGACCTTGCATCGTGAGCGGTTTTCCCTCTCCCCAGGCCCATCGCTGGGGGCTTCCAGCCAGCCCTTTCCCCTCACCCCCACTGCAAGTGCCGGGGGGTGGGGGGAGTCAACGGGCCTGGAAAAAGCCGCGCCCCAGAGAACTTTCTCTAAGCCTCCCCCAAATCCCAAGACGGTCCCAGCTGGCCCAGGCGCAGAATTCGGGTTCTTCCGGGCCCCTAGGGTCGTTGGGTTCTCCCCACTAAAAATAACTAGGGTCTGGGGCCCGCCCTCAGCCCGCCTGGGCGCAGCCCCCGGCGTCCCCAAAGTAGCTCCTGGAGACGCTGAGTCAGCCGGCGTGCGCGGTGCTGAGACCCCGGGAGTTCCGCACCACCGTCCGCCTGCGCCCGAGGGACAGAGAGGCTCGGCGCGCGGAGCGGCGCGGGCGCCGGGCTCTTACTCTGCGGCCCGGGCGAGCGCTGCCCTGCCCTCGGGGGGGATCCTGCGGGTGACGAAGACCTTCATGAGTCGTACTGGCCTCATCAACCTGCTGCTGCCGCACGCTGACCCGAACCCCGCCGGCCGGAAGCTGGACGCAGCGTGGGGGCGGAGCCTCGGGACGGGCGGGCTCGGAGCTGGAGAGGGCGGGGCAGAAGTGGGCGGGGGGAGCCTAGAGGCGGGGCGGGTGGAACTGGAACTAACTGCGTGTTCAGGCACCCACAGTGTGTCTGTGTAGGGTGTTAACTGTGGGCGCTAAGTGTGCGCCGTGTGCAGCGGTGGGTATGTAATCAAGCCTTAATGGAACTGGGACTGGTTCTGGGGTGGTGCGGCCAGGCTAGGCCCCCAGAGCCTCCCTGTGAGCCCTGACCAAGGAGCTCAGCGACTGACAGGGATGTCTGGAGGCTGGGGAAGGTAAAGGGACCCAGAGTCCTGTGTGACTGTGTGGGGATGTCTGTCAGGGTGCCTACAGCTCCAGGAGCGGGGATGCAGCCAGACACCATCCTCTCTAAGTCCGTTTCATCGTGGTCACACTGTTCTAGGCAGGGGTCTTTGGTCACCCGGACTGGGCTCTGAGCCTAGCCTATCGTGTAAACACAGGAGACTTGACCAGGGCAGTCTGAATCCAGGAATCTATTTAATATTTGTGCAATTCTCCTTATGAAACTCACTGTTGTGGGAAGATGGGTTTAATTGGTCATGGACCACCCAGCTTGTTTGACACCTGCTGATTGGCAGGTCATGTATAGGGCAAAGGCCCGGGTGCTGGATGGGGCCTTGTGGGGTCATGGGTAGACCTGGAGTTTGCAGGTCAGATGGAACAGCGTCTGAATCCCAGTCCATTAACAAGCTATGTGGTCTCCATCAGTTCACATTGTCTTCCTAAGTCTCAATTTCTTCAGCTACAGAATAGGGTTATGAGCACTTACCTTTGAGAGTTATTATGATTATTAAACAAGCAACATTTGCATGGATCCTGGGCTATGTTAGGTGTTCATCAAACACAGAGGCCATGGAGGAGAGAGGTGAGGAGCTCAGACACTGGACCAGGACTGCCTCAGTTTAAATCCCATCTTTTCCATATACCGACAAGTCATTAAACATCTGTGTGGCTCAGTTTCCTCATCTGTAAAATGGGTAGTGCCTGCCTGCCTCATGGCTTGTTGAGAGATGAACTAGATATAGTGCTTATGACAGTATGTGACACACCTAGTGTGTACTTAACAGTTAGTAACACATCCCAGGAAACCCACGCGCTGGTGCCCCCGGGCCGGGCGTCGCTCAGAGATGCACATGCTGGAGCCAGTCTCAGGGCAGTGAGAGGGCCCAGGCGCTGTTCATTACTTGCTCCCACGCCTGGGAGTGTCCAGAGGGCAAAAGCCCTACCTGGTAGCCCCTTTGCTCATTTTATCTGCATCCATCCTGCCCCTCCAGGCCCAGATAGGAAACAGAGACAGGTACAGAGCCAAGCACAGAGACAGGTCCAGCTTTGGGCCACACGGCAAGCCTCAGGAGAGGCCGGAGTTGGCACTCCAGGCTACCTGGATCCCCGGCCAGGGCTGCAACCTGCCATCTCCCTCTCTAAAGTAACATATTAATAAATGTCTAACCCACAAACCATTATCTGCACTGCCAGGCCACCCCAGGGGCACTTTTTGAAATACCTCAAACATTGACACAACAAGGTGTTTTTCTGTCCCAAGGCCAGGTCCTTTGGGGGACAGCATGGCTCTGTGGCTCTAACCTTTGTTAATCAGGAGTGACATGTGAGCTCAGCTCCTCTTAAACACCAGGACAGGAGAGGACACTGGGCAAGCTTGTTCACCAGAGGCAGAAAGAGGGCATGAAAATGTCAATGGATCCCCTCCCCCAAGGCAAAGCACCAACTGACACTCAAAAGTGCTGCTGGGTGATCTGCGTGAGCCAGAACACAGAGCCAGTTGAAAGCCCAGGAGGAGGGACGCGGTGAAGTGGTTGGGAGAGAAAGGGTCCCATCTGGAAAGGAGTTGGAGGTCTGACCTGGGTGTCTCAGGGTAAAACTGATCATCTAATAGACACATAGCTAAGGTTTTTGGAGTTCCTAGCAAGCTCCAGACACTGTCCTAAGAACTAGAAGTAAGAACTCACTACAATTTAACAGTTTCTACACCCTGTAAGGCACATACATTCACAGCTGAGGATGCTGAAGACAAGAAAGGTGAACTCATTTGCTTAAAGTCACACAGCTAGTTAGAGGCTGAGCTTGGATTCAAGCTTGGAACCCTGATTCCAGACCCGAGCTCCTAACCACTGTGTGAGCCTGTGGGAGTGGGGAGGGTGGCTTAGTTCATTCGGATGGCTGTAACAAAACCCCATAGACTGGGTGGCTTACACAACAGATGGTTCTTTCTCACAAGCTGGGAGCTTGGCAGTCCAAAATCAAGGTGCTGGCACATTTGAGAGCTCTCTTCCTGGCTGGCAGAGGGCCATCTTCTTGCTATGTCCTTACACAGTGGAAGGGGCCAGGGAACTCTCTGGAGCTTCTTTTATAAGGGCACTAATTTTACTCATGAGGCTCCACTGTCATGACACAATCATCTCCCAGAGGCCCCTCCTACTAATACCATCACATTGGATTTCAATATATTATTTTTTTAGGGGAGGAAGAACACAAACATTCAGTCTATAACAGAAGTAACGAGGATAAGTAAGGGATGACTTCAGCATTGGGTTGGGGGACTCTTGGAGGTGGCTGTCACTTAGGTGGATATCCAGGAGGATGTGCAGGTGGCTGGGGTAGGAGAGAAGGTGGCAGAGTTCGGCTTGGCAGGGGTTGGGTTTCAGAGGCCTGAGGGATGTTCTGGTAGAGCAACCAAAAGGGAGGTGGTTTAAGGATCTGAAGGTTGTCTGACCTGTGGTGGCGCAGTGGATAAAGCATTGACCTGGAATGCTAAGGTTGCCGGTTCAATACCCTGCACTTGCCTGGTCTAAGGCACATATGGGAGTTGAAGCTTCCTGCTCCTCCCCCCCTTTCTCTCTCTCTCTCTCTCTCCTCTCAAAATGAATAAATTAAAAAAAAATTTTTTTTTAAAGGATCGGAAGGTGAACGAGAGGTGGGGGCGGAGCTGCTGCTCCAGTGTCATCAGCATGGAAGTGGCAGCCCGGGGGCCACAGGCCGACTGACTGAAGGTCAGGGTCACAGCTCCGGCAGGGGAACTGAAAGTTACAGCATGTAAAAATTCAAAATGACAGTAAGAAAAGTATTTGTAGAACTTTTATAATTTCACTCTTCCCTTTAAATTTTGAATCCATTTGAAATACTTTGTGCATATGGTTTGAGATGGGCTGTCCTTAATGTTTTTTCCAAATGGTTAGCTAGTTATTTATGTATTATTTCTAAATCAGTGTTTTCTTTATGTTTTGAATAGATAGCAAATGCACGAGACAGACATTCCCAGAGGTACACAAGGTACCAGGTGAAAATTACTTCTCTCCTACCTTGTCTTCCACCACTCAACTCCTGTCCCCAGAGGCGGTCACACTTTCCAGAGGTGTTTTATATATAAACATTGTACACCTAAATGGTAGCCTATATACTTTGCATTACCTGATTTCTTCACTAAACAAGTATATCTTGGAGATTGGTACATGTAGTGGTGCCTTTTTTTTTTTATCGATGCAGTGTTTCACTGTGGGAGAACCATAACTAATGAACAGTCTCCTGTGAATGAACACACTTAGGTTGTTTTCATATTTTATAGTTATAGTCCCTCGGGAATGAGTCTTTGGCAGGTGTCAGTTTGCACATATGTAAATGTACCTGTAAGATAAATTCCTAGAAGCAGAATTGCTGGGTCAAAAAAAATGTGTACTGCCTACCTATGGTGGTGCAGTGGATAAAACACTGACCTGAAATGCAGAGGTTGCCAGTTTGAGACCCTGGCTTGCCGGGTCAACAACAACCTATGAGTTGATGTTTCCCACTCCTCCTCTCTGCTTGTCTTTCTCTCCTCTCTCTAAAATCAATAAATAAAATTGTCAAAAAAAAAGATGTGCACTATAAATTTTAATAGATACTAATAAACTGCTTTTCCTAGAAATTGATCAATTTACTACCAGCAATGTATGAAAACACTTATTTCTCCAGTGTATTATTATTATTATTATTATTATTATTTTACAGTGACAGAGAGAGAGTCAGAGAAAGGGATAGATAGGGACAGACAGGAAGGGAGAGAGATGAGAAGCATCAATCATCAGTTTTTTGTTGCGACACCTTAGTTGTTCATTGATTGCTTTCTCATATGTGCCTTGACCGTGGGGCTACAGCAGACTGAGTAACCCCTTGCTCAAGCCAGCGACCTTGGGTCCAAGTTGGTGAGCTTTGCTCAAACCAGATGAGCCCGCATTCAAGCTGGCGACCTCGGGGTCTGGAACCTGGGTCCTCTGTATCCCAGTCCGACGCTCTATCCACTGCACCACCGCCCAGTCAGGCCAGTGTATTATTTTCTAACAGTATCTTCTTGTAATTTAAATTTACAGGTTTTGGCCCTGGCCGGTTGGCTCAGTGGTACAGCGTCGGCCTGGCATGAGGAAGTCTCGGGTTCGATTCCCGGCCAGGGCACACAGGAGAAGCGCCCATCTGCTTCTCCACCCCTCCCCCTCTCCTTCCTCTCTGTCCCTCTCTTCCCCTCCCGCAGCCGAGGCTCCATTGGAGCAAAGATGGCCCAGGCGCTGGGGATGGCTCCTTGGCCTCTGCCCCAGGCGCTAGAGGGGCTCTGGTTGCAACAGAGCGATGCCCGGAGGGGCAGACCATCGCCCCTGGTGGGCGTGCCGGGTGGATCCCAGTGGGGCGCATGTGGGAGTCTGTCTGACTGTCTCTCCCCGTTTCCAGCTTCAGAAAAATACCAAAAAATAAAAAATAAAAAATAAATAAATTTACAGGTTTTTTTTAATCCAACTTGAGCACTTTTTATTCATATAAGGGCTATTTCCTTTTCTATAAATTATAAACTATGATATTCTTTGCTTATTCAGATGTCCCGGGCACCTCTGTCTTAGTGATTTGTAGGAACTATTTACAATAAGGAAATTAGCCCATTATCTATAATAAAAGTTGCAGATATGGTATTTTCCCTGGTTTGTTGTCTTACAATTTTGTTAATTATTTTTTATGCAAAAATTTTTTATTCTTATGGCTTCTCAGTTTGGTCAACATAGTGTATCAATTATCTGTGACTGTGTAATTAATGATCATAAAATGTAGTGGCTTACAGCAACAGCGATTATTTTTATTATCATCTTATATTTCTGGAGGTTGGCTGGGCTCAGCTAGAGGTTTTTGTTCAGGCTCTTTGATGCTGTGCAGTCAGATAGTGGTCGGGCTGGAGTCCAGAGATGGCTTCCTCACTCGAAGGCTGGTTGTCAATGCTGAATGTCAGCCGGGCGCCCAGCTAGGCTGCTGGCCTGAACATCTACACAGGACCTCTGCATGTGGCACTGCCTAGAGCCTGGCCTCCAAGCATGGGCCATTCCAAGGGACAGGAATCCACCTCTTGATGGGAAGAGTATGGAAGAATTACTGAGATTTTGATCTCTCTTTATATATTTTTTCCAATAGCCAGCAAATTGCTCAATAACTTTTATGAAATAATCCATCTTTTCTCTACTGATGTGAAATTCTACTACTATCATATACTAAATCTACTAGGGTCTACTAGGGTCTGTTTCTGAACTTTCTACCCTGTCCTGCTCTGTTGAGCTATGTGACTAGTCATGTGTGAGATAGTAAAGGGGTGTGGATTTAAGCCACCAAGTTTGTGGTCATTTGTTATGTCACAATAGTGCACTAATATAGGTAAGGACACATCTGAAGCCCCCTTGAGAAGCAGAAAGGTACTTGTGGCTTGTGTCACTTCTAGGTCTTTGTGAGAACAAGGCTAGCTCAGACGCTCATCTGCTGAGTTTTGTTTTCCGAACTACATAATGGGGACAACCCTTTGATGCCATGGTGGTTGGTGTGCACTGAGCGCGGACCTGGGGCCTCAGGGGTGCACAGGAAACGGTAACAATGGATTGACTTTCAACCTCATGCCTTTGGCCAGGGGAAGGAGATGGGCCCAGACCTGTCCCTGTGGGGCACTGCCCGCCTCCTGTCTGCACTGGCTTCACTCCCCGCCACTGCGCACTTTCCCCTGCAGCCCCTCCCTGTTCCCTGCCCTGGATACCTCCAGCCTCGGGGCAGGGGGTGGGGAATGTTCTGGGGTCTTGGCCTAGGGCAGCGGAGCTGAGGAATTTGATTGGCTCTTGGGCATCTGTTCTGGTCATGTGGTTTCTGCCTGATCCCCACTCCAGATTTCTGGAATCTGGAACCTTGAGTACCAGAGCCAACCCAGTTACCCTCCTGCGCCCCAATCACCGGCCCCACTCTCTTCTCCACTGTTCCCCTAGCCTTGCCTAGAGTCCAACCTTGGTCTGATCCTCTGGGCTGGGGTCCCACCACAGCACCCAGGACTGACCTTGTAACCTAGCCCCCTCACTGCACTCACTCTGGCATAGAATGACTCAGCCTGAGTATGTGGCCCAGGGACACCTGCAGATCAAACGGCCAGCAAGCAGCTGTGTGTGGTAGACAGGGAGAGTATGGCTGCCTCCTAGACCCGGGGGAGGGCTGCAGGAGGCAACACACAGACAAGCGGCCACCAGTGCTGGGCACAGCGCAGGTGCCCCTAATACTGAATCAGCCTTGCAGGCGTCCCCAAACTACGGCCCGCGGGCCGCATGCGGCTCCCTTGAGGCCGTTTATCTGGCCCTCGCTGCACTTCCGGAAGGGGCACCTCTTTCATTGGTGGTCAGTGAGAGGAGCACTGTATGTGGCAGCCCTCCAACGGTCTGAGGGACAGTGAACTGGCCCCCTGTGTAAAAAGTTTGGGGACCCCTGCTCGGATGCTTCTGGTCCACGGCGGTACTTTGAATCGCAAGGGGCTGGGGAATCTTCCAACTTGGCCAGTCTCTGAGATCCTTCATGTGATGCTTTGATCATTGCTCCTGCTGTTCATTGAAGAGATGCTCATTCAGAGGTCTAGATATAAGCAGGCGCCAGCATTTTCTTACAGCTTTCACCTCTGTCTCATGCTTTTCTTGCTTTATTTCCTTTTTTTTTTTTTTTTTGTCTGCTCCTCTCTTCCCCTCTTCCCCACTAGAACATACACTCCTTGAGACCAGGACCTCGTTGCTTTGTTTACCACTGTTGTGCTACAGTCTTAGACATGGCAGGTACTCAGAAAATATTTGTTGAAGAAATGAATGGATGAGGCAGGGGTTGGCCACGGGTATTGCTCATCCCATGGGGAATATGTCATTTTATCACCACCTAGTGGACATTTTTATGTACTGTGGAGTGGGGGAGGAAAATGCTCTATTTGAATCTGACCCAGGCAGAAGGTAGAGGAGGCCATTGTGGGTAGAGAGCGTCCCCTTGTGGTGCCCCTGTTTTCTGTGTTCTTGTCTAGGGCACAGAGCTCCTTGGAGAAGAGGCTTCCTGGAGGAGGCAGCATTTGAGCTGAACAATGAAGACAATAAGCTTTGGAATGGTGGAAATGAGAGAGGGTAAAGGCATTTCTGGCAGAATGAACAGCAAAGGTCTAGCAGGGGTCTCCAAACTTTTTACACAGGGGGCCAGTTCACTGTCCCTCAGACCGTTGGAGGGCTGCCAAATACAGTGGTCCTCTCACTGACCACCAATGAAAGAGGTGCCCCTTCCAGAAGTGCAGTGGGGGCTGGATAAATGGCCTCAGGGGGCCGCATTGCGGCCCGTGGGCCGTAGTTTGGGGACACCTGGTAGAGGCTGAAAAGCATAGGCATGTGCCAAAACAGAAGAAAAGTAGAAGCAGCTGAGATGGGCAGTGCAGGATGAGGGCAGGTGATGACACGGGAGGAGGGGAAGAGGCCCGAGGAGAGGGAGGGAGTGTTCGATCTCAGTGAGTGAGTGGTCCATGTCAGGCACTTTACACACATAGAAGTTCAGTTAATTCCTTGCAAAGCCCAATGAGGTAGATTTTAGGTTCCCCATTTTACAGATGAGGAAACTGACTCCCAGGTGGGTGAAGTGACTTGCCTAAGGTTACACAGCTGATCAAGAGTAGAACTAGATTTGATCTAAATGACCTATTTCTCTTGGGAGTGCCTGCCCCTGGTTTGTGCTTGGAGGGGAGACATGAGGTGAGGCATACGTGGGATTCGAGGGGCTGCATCCCATAGCCTCCTCCCAGTCTCGGCCTGATAGCATGTTACCCAGGGTCCTCCCTCTGCTCTCTCCTAGAGCTCAGCCTGGGTGGCAGATGCCTGGGTTCTAGTCTCAGCTCTGCCTGGGCTCCCTTCTCCTTTCTAGGCCACAGAGCACTATGGCTATACAGACTTATGAAGGGACCTCAGAGATCTCTTACTTGCCCATTATACAGATATGGAAACTGAGGCCAGAGAGGGGAAAGGATTTTCCTGGAGATGTATACCAAGCTAGGCTCAATGTGGTTTCATTCGGGCCCAGGTCTGGGCTCCCATCTGGTAGCTTGAAGCTGATGCTACCATATGAAAGGCCTGAGCCCTGGCCACAGAGAGTAGCGGAGGACCTATTTGGGTCCCATGGGCCGGCTGGGGCCCCTAGGAAATGTGTTTGAGGTTTGGTTCCCAGTGAGGTGTGTCCCAGGGATGGGGCGAGTGTGTGGAGCCTCAGGTGAGGAGCTGGACCTCTCTGAAGAAGGCAGGGGGCTTAGCTGGACCCACACTACAGGATTTGTGGGAGGGCTGGGCGGGCCACCTAGTTTTCCTAGCCCGGCAGCGGGCCTGGATCGCCCTTATACTTCCAGCCCTGCTGAGCCTGCCTCCAGCCCAGGAAGCACCTGTCCCTTTCTCAGCTCCTCTGCCTGAGGGCACCCAGCCTGGGGGACTTGGGGGCGTGAGGAGCCAGCTCTACCCAGACAGAGCCCAGCTCTGTGTCGGGATCCACTCTGTGATCTTCACCAGCACACAGGCCTCAGAGTGGGCGCTGTTATGATTCCCACCTTCAAACAGAAAAAAACAAAGACAAAAAGGAAACAACAACTGAGGCTCAGAGAGGTAGAATGACTTGCCCCACGTCTCCAAGTTTGAGCTGGACCTCAAACCCAGGTCAAAGTGACACCAAAGCATTTGACTACAATACCCATGACTGCCCATGACCCAAACCACCAGCCACACCGCCAGCTGTCAGTTCACTCACGTTCTCAGAGGTTGGGCAGCTCCTGGGGCATCTGCTCCTGTCCTAACGCTGGGGTGCTGGCTGCAGGCCCCTGGTCTTGTGCTAATGGGGTCCCCACCATACACCCCATTTCTCCTCTGACCCTCGCCACACCAGGGTAAGGACAGGGTAGGGTCCGAGTCTTTTCTGAGGTCCCAGCACCCAGCCAGGGCGGACACAAGCAAACATGTCCTTTGTGAATGAACCCCTGCAAAGGTGGACACCACCCCCATTTTTCAAACGAGAAAACTGAGGGTTGGGGGAACACTGACCTGCCTGAGTTACCAGCAAGCTGCAGGCAGAGCAGTGCCCTGAGCAGGCTCTTGCTGCCCGGGCTCAGGGTCCCCCCATGGGGCAGATGGCCTAACAAACTTCCCCTGGCGGCTGCGCAGCCTGGAGTCCTGAGTGTGGATCCGAAGGCTGCCACTCTGGGTCACTATTTTGCCAGCCAGGCAGAGGCGACTGCCCGGAAGCAGGCTGCCCCTGCTGGCGTGCAAACACCGAATGTGAGGGCCAGGAGGCTACTGTAGTCAGATTTCTAGGGCTCCCTGTGGCAGCAGTGTGTTATTTCTGCAGTTGTTTGTTTGTTTGTTTGTTTGTTTACCAGAGCTGCTTCCCTAATCCTGCTCAGGCCATGGCTGAGACTTAGTAATGAGCTGAAGCAGCCGGAGTACTGTATTTGGTTCTGCGAGCAGGTAACGACTGTCCATTCTTAAAGGAGCCGGCTCCTCCCTTCTTGTATATTTCAGGGAGGAGCAGGGAGCTGGGATCCAGGACTGGAGCAGCAGTGCTTACATGGGACCAGAGCCCAGCATCCCCATTTTGCAGATGGACTCACTGAGAGCCAAGGAGGCTATGAGGTTGGGGGCAGAACCAAGGCCCAACCAGGGCAGCACAAGTCCATGCACAGACTGCACTGTGGGTGCAGTGGGGTGCAGCCCAGGGGAGGGCTGCCTCCCAGAAACCCAGACTGGTCAGCAGGAGCCAGGGGACGTTTCTTGCAGAAGGAAAGGCTGGGTGGGGCCTGGCAGGCACCATTCTTGTTTGTAAAGGAGCTGAGAATGGCGTGAGACAAGGAGACAGCAGGAGTCGCAGCATGGGAGGGGGTCCTGGGTCCTGGTTCACTCAGGAAGTGCTCCCAGACAAGCCAGGAACTGAGCAGGAGAGGAGGGGGCCGGGAGGTCAACAAGTGACCCCCTTTCTGGCTGGGTCCGCAGAGGGTGGCTTCGGTCTGGTTCTGTGGGGGTCTCTGAAGTGTAGTTATGTCTCAGGATTGTCAAAACCCTAGGCAACGAAGCTGGGCTTCCATTCTCCCTGTACCCTATCAGTCAGGACCATCCAGGGAGATCTGGGCAGCTTCCTGGATGAGGAGGCTGTGTGGTGTGTGATGACTGAGCGTGCAGGCCCCAAGGAGGAGCTCAGGCACACTGCTGGAAGGACATGGTTGGTATTTCCTACCTGGATGAGGACCCCAGCCCCGTCCCTGACTTAGGGCAGGCCAAGGAAGAGCATGGAGCTTGGAAGAATGGGTCAGCTCTCTGTCGGCTGCAGGTGAAGTTCACTCAAGTATTTCAGCAAAAGTCCCGTAAACCACCTCCGGAAATCCTTTCTGCATGTGCCACTGTTTGGGGCCAAAACCCTGAACTGTGACGAGGAAGGACAAATAGTTCAGGTGATAAAACGGTCTTATTCTGCTAAAACCATTCAGAAATGAGTCACTGGCCTAACCTGAGCCCTACGAGGTTGCATTAACAGAAGGCTCAGGGTCCTGAGCCAGGTAGGCAATGGGCCTGGGCCCCAAGGCCAGAGCTACAGTTGACTGGGCCCAGGGCGGTGAGTCATATAAGTGGCAGCTTCTGAACCTTCAGTTGACCCAGTGGCCTTCTCCCTTCCTCTCCCTCAAGGCCCCACTGGAACTCCCTGGCTTCCAGCTTCACCTCCTAGAATCTAGTCTCCTGGAGTTGCTAGAGCAGTGGTAGTCAACCTGGTCCCTACCGCCCACTAGTGGGTGTTCCAGCTTTCATGGTGGGCGGTAGCGGAGCAACCAAAGTATAAATAAAATGATAGATTTAACTATAGTAAGTTGTTTTATAAAGATTTATTCTGCCAAACTTAGCGAAAATCTGACATAAAGTACTTGGTAAGTAATTATTATTATTATTTTTTATATTTTATTTATTGATTTTTAGAGAGAGAGGAGAGAGAGAGAGAGAGAGAGAGAGAAGGGGGAGGAGCAGGAAGCATCAACTCCCATACGTGCCTTGACCAGGCAAGCCCAAGGTTTCAAACCAGCAACCTCAGTGTTCCAGGTCAACACTTTATCCCACTGTGCCACCACAGGTCAGGCCAGTAATTATTATTATATGCTTTAACTTGCTGTAACTCTGCTTTATAAATTTTATAAAGTAAAGTTACTTCCCTACTTTATAAATCACCATTACTGTGGAACCTATGGGCGGTTAAAAAATTTTACTACTAACAGAGATACAAAAGTGGGCGGTAGGTATAAAAAGGTTGACTACCCCTGTGCTAGAGGATCCCTTCTGAAAAGCAAATCTGATCCTGTCCCTTCCCTGCCTGCCACCTTCTATGGCTCCCCACTGCCATCAAAAGAAAGTCATAAACCTCCATGTTCTCCCAAGGCCTCTCCTGGTGATGAGCCCTCGGGGACTGACTCAGGCAGAAATCAGAACTCCCAGCAGCTTCCAGAGCCCGCAGGGCTTGGTGAGCCGCAGTCGGGGAGAGCTGCCCTGGCCCCACCTCGGGGCCTCGCTCTCTGGCTTTGCTCTGTAATTAATTTATGGATGGCATCTAAATTGTGAGTCAACACAGTCCTGCAAATCTCATCTAATCCCTGCCTCCACCTGAGGGAGCAGCGCCCTGGAGGTGGAACTTCTCTTACAGGGATTACATTTGGTTTTATTTCAGAAAAATAAAACAAATCCCTCCATGAAGCACTTAAGGTCTTATTTCCCCGTTCACTTGTGGCCTCATGAGGTCACAGGGAACCCTGCAGTCTTGCTGCCCCAGGGGGGACTGGGAAGGGGCGATGGGGGCAGTCTAGTTCATGACAAATTTTCTGGGCTCTACCTTGAAGCACAGCCAGAATCTGACCTCTTCTCCCCTCCACTTCCTCCACTCAAGTCCACCTCTGCGATGGACTCCTGGCTTCCTCCCTGTTTCTGCTGGCCCCGCCCCCTCCAGTCACTTCCCCCAGGCAGCCAGAGCCCTGCACAAATCTCCTATGAGAAGCTCTCCAAGGGCTCCCTCATAGCCTCCTTGGGTCTCAGTGAGTCCTGCCTTGACCCACCACACCCAGAGATGCCCTCTGGCCTCTCTCCCTCCTTCTGCTTCCCTGGGGTCTCTGCTGTCTTATTCCCTGCAGAGTGAGCACGCAGGGTTCCCGCACTTGCTGTTCCCCTTGGCCTGGAACACTCTTCCTTTCATTTCCTCCAGAGCTCACTCAAAAATCAGCCCTCCACAGACTTCCCTGACTGCACCATCCCCTCCCCCTCCCCCCTCCATTCTCTTCTCCCTCACCCTGCTTTATTTATCCCCTTAGCACTCGCATCAGCCTGGTAGAGCCCTGTTTTTATTTAGCTATTTTTGTTTGTTTGTTTGTTGTCTAGTTTCCCTCTAGAATGTAATTTCTGAGAATAAAGATTTTTTTGTGTGTATGTGTGACAGAGACAGAGAGAGACAGGGAGAGTGACAGATAGGGACAGACAGACAAGAAGGGAGAGAGATGAGAAGTATCAATTCTTTGTTGCAGCACCTTAGTTGTTCATTGATTTTTTTCTCATATGTGCCTTGATGGGGAGGGGGTGCTATAGCAGACCGAGTGACCCCTTGCTCAAGCCGGCGACCTTGGGCTCAAGTTGGTGAGCCTTGCTCCAACCAGATGAGCCCGCACTCAAGCCAGTGAGCTTGGGATTTTGAACCTGGGATTGTGAACCTGGGATAGAGCATCCCAGTCTGACACTCTATTCATTGTGCTATCACCTGGTCAGGCTAAGAGATTTGTTCTGTTTGCTGACATCTCCAGTATAGAGAGCAATGCCTGGCACGTAGCAGATGCTCAAGAAATACTTATCAAATGAATGAATGAAAGGGGTACACCTGTCATTTGACAGAGAAGGTGGGGAGAGCTCCCCAAGGAGTTCTTGGGTGTCCTCTCTGCGGGGGTGGAGTCGCCCAACGTTCTCTCCTCTGTGGAATCTGCTATCCAGGTTCTAAACGGACATTCCAACAACAGGCAACAGCTCCGATCACTCAGTAGGGCTGGTTTTCCTTTGGTACAAACATCACCTCTTCCTGGGGGCCCTCCCAGAACCTTTCCCAAACGTGAGGGAAAGTTCGTTCTTACCCACCCCTTGCCTGACACTTTCCCTCTGTGATCTGTACTGGGTGTCAGTGAGTCATGCCTAGAACACCTGGAGAGCTGCTTCGGCATGTGTGTTCTCAGACACACCCTTTCCCTTAGTGCAGCCTCATGACAACCCTGTGAGGTAGTCATTATTACTCCCATTTTACAGTTGAGGAAACTGCGGTCAGAGGCCGCATGAGTGACTTACCCAGGTCCCACGGCTGGTGTTGTAAGGTGAAGTGGAACCAGGCTCTGTGGCCTCATGGCAGCCCTACTGTGTTCACAGTTGGTACTAAAAAAGTTTTTAGAGAACGAATGACAGGGCCTATCTGAGTTCTGGGGCTCCTGCTGAGCGATGAGGATGCTGTCATCACGGCAAGAGCAAATTGCCGCCAGGCCATCAGTGTGGCCACCCCATGTTCCGCGGAGCCTCAAGACCATGACTTTGCTAGTGTTCTGTGTGGAGAAAGAAAAGGCAGTCAGTCTCCCTTCCAGGGGGCCAAGGGCACCTGTGGGATGTGAATAAGTCACCCGACCATACCCATCCGTGATCCTCAGTCTCTCACTGGGCTGAAGACAAGGCCCAGAAGGGGTGAACTATGAACCAGAAATTAGGAACAGAGCTGGGACCAGGGCCCTCTGCCTCTTGACTTGACTTCTATCTTTGTTGTCTACCTACTATGCCCATGACGGCTGTATCCCTAGGACTGTGCCTCAGCTTCCTCATCTGTAAAGTGGGGGCAATCATACCGATCAAATAGAAGCAAAGATGAAATGAGATAGCATATTTTCTTACTAAATGAAGCATATAATTATTAATTGGTTCCAGGAGAGGCATATATGTGACATTGCTTCCTCTTTCCCCACTTTACAAACAGATCTCACAGGGCTGGACCTGCAAATATGGTGATCAGAAGAAGGCGTGCTGGTTTAGGAGAAGCTCGTGTTCAGTGGTGGACGTGGTGTGGCCAAACCAGCACAGTGCGGCAGCGTTTTGTGGGCATCTCAAACACGCCAGGGAAATGTTTGATCAAATGTGAAATATTAGTAAAGTCTCATTTTGTCTGAATTCTCTTAACCTTTAAGATATATGTCAAAAAACAAATAATTTTAAAACTGCCCAGTTAAGTGAGCAGCAAACTGGATTTACAATATTACCAAGGAGGGTGTTTTAAAAAATGTCTCCTCTTGTCTTTTTTCAGGATTAGTCTTGAACTCCATCTATTGCAGAGCAGGAATAGACCCTTCCTGGCATGAGATACAGTATCCTCTACACGTCTGTAGGTTGCCAGAGCCAACACTTTGGTAGAGAGCAATTTGACAGAACACATCAAGAGCCGTAGAAATAAATCATTTGTATACTTTGACTAGTTATTTCCTCCGGAATTTGTCTTAGTGAAATAACTTTTGCAAAGCAAAGCGAAAATGGAAACATAAAGATGTTAATTGTAGTGTTGCTCATAACTAAAGAAAACGGTAAGCACACACACTCAGTCATAACGACGGGGGGCCACTGAGTAAATGATGCTCGAGTCATTGTGGTTCTTCAGCCAATATAAATGATCATTCTGGGGGAGTCCACACGGTTGACACTTATGTTCAAGGGTTTCCTATCAAAGGGAAAATGCAAAACTGCGTTGAGATGCTGTTCTCTACTGGAAGGGCAATTTTCTTTCCTATTAGAGCCTCACAACAGCCTTTTGAGGCAGACAAAGCAGGGTCATGATTTAGTCTCCCATGATTCAAGGGAAGAAAGTGAGAAACCGCAGGGATGCACATTCGGAACGGGGCCAGCTCCTGGGTCTCCTAACGCAGGGACCAGTGCTGCCTGCAAGGAGTGAGGAGCCTGTCCCTGCCATGGGGACCCCGCAGCAAGCCCCCTGCTTCTGGGTGAGGACAGTGCAAGACAAAACCCAGTTCTCACCCACCCCTCCTGTGTCATTCAGCAGAGGTGGCCCTCTGGACTGGCCCTCCCCTCTCTCAGGCTGGGGTTCCCCCCCTAGGGAGATTTGGAAGAATCCCCAGTGCCAAGCCCCCCCCTGTTCTGAGTTGGGCTTATAGGAAGCCCCTTCTACACACTTGACCTGTCATGTGGGAAAACCCTTACACACTCTACATCCAACGCAGGTGTTTGTTGTTTCTATTATTAAAAAAGTAAGTTGTAAAAAGAAAAAAAAAGATTAAAAAAAAAAAAAACAAAAGAAAAAAACCGAAAAAAGTAAGTTGTAATGTGAAAGTTTTCCATTATGCAAAAACTGGTAATAGTATAACCAACACTCTCATCTCCATTGTCAGTTTAGGAAATAAAACATTACAGGGACACTTTCAGTTTTTGGCTCAGAGGAGGGTTAGGAGCAACTTTCTTCAGTTGTCCCTAATCCGGGATCACCTGACAATAGCCACCTCCACCGAGCCACTGAAACTCGACCCCAGCAAAATGAAAGTCATACAGCTGAGGTGCACCGCTGGGGAAGTCGGTGCATGTCTGCTCTGGCCCCAAGATCGGCCGCCTGGGCCTGCCCTCAAGAAAGGTTGGTGACCACATCGCCAGAACAAGCAGTGATTGGAAGGGTCTGAGGAGCACAGTGAAACTGACCATCCAGAACAGACAGGTTCCGGTGAGTTAGTGTGTCTGCCTCCGCCCTCATCATCACAAGGTAGAAAGATGCACAGAAACATTAAGCACAGTGGAAATATCGAGATTGTCAACATTGCCCAACAGATGTGGCACTGATCTTTAGCTAGAGAACTCTCTGGAACCATTAAAGAGATTCTGGGACTGCCCAGTCTGTGTGCTGCAATGCTGACCGCCACCACCTCCTGACATCACAGATGACATCAGCAATGGTGCAGTGGAATGCCTGCTAGTTAAGAACTATTTCAGTTAAAGATCATTTGACAACCAAAACCAAAACCAACCAACCAAACAAACAAAATAAACACATTACAGGGACACTGGAAGGCTCCTGGGTGTCCCACTTCTGTAACAGACATGACCCAAACCAGAATGGCGTGTTTATCCATAAATGTTAAGTGGTATTGTTTTGCATGCTTTTAAACTTTCAGTGGTTTCATACTGCCTTGTATCTATTCCACAAATCCACTCAACCAATATTTACTGACTGCCCCTGTATGTGAGGCACCACTCGAAGCTCTGGGAACATTGGTGAACAAAACAGACAGGGCCACTGTTATTGTGTTGTGTGCAATTCTGTGGGGTGAGCCAAATGATAAGCGAAACTTATGGATTATAGATAAGTCCTGTGATATGTTAGAATGTGAGAGGTACAAAGGGGAAAAATAAGGTCAGAGATGTGGCGATGGAATGTTGCAGTTTTAATAGGATCGTATCCTTCTATATCTTGCTTAATTACTCAATATTACATTTTTCTTTTTTTATGAAGGTGCCATCTCATTGCCTTGTCAATAAATATTTAAGATTTTTTTTGGTCATTATAAACAATATTGTTTATATAATTATACAAACAATAATAATTATATAAACAATATAATTGCCATAAACATTCTTATAAATGTCTCTTTGCACACACTTGGAAGATATTTTGGGGGGCATGTGGAGGCCCCAGGACAGATTTGCTGGGTCCCCGGCATCTTTATCTTTGACATCACTAAGCTGGATGGTACCACTGGTGTCCAAGGCGGTTGTACAAATGACACTCCTACCAGCAACATATGAACATTCTTTTTTTTTTTTAATGTGAGAGGAGGGGAGATAGAGAGACAGTCTTCCCCATGTGCCCCAGGATCCACCTGAAAACCCCTGTCTAGGGCCAAGGCTTGAATCAACCAAGCTATTCTCAGTGCCTGTGGCTGACGCTTAAACCAATCCAGCTACTGGCTGCAGAAGGGGAAGAGGAAGAGAAGGGGAAGGGAGAGGGGTAGAGAAGCAGATGGGCGCTTCTCCTGTGTCCCCTGGCCGGGAATTGAACCTGGGATGTCCTCATGCCGGCCGACGCCCTACCACTGAGGCAATGGGCTGGAGAAGAGAGTTCTTGTAACTCCACCTCTATTCTAACACTTGGGGTGTCAAGTTTTCAAAAATACTTGCTAATCTGATGAATGTAAAATGCTATATCTTTGTTTAAATCTGAACTTCCCAGATAACAACAAAGGTTGAGCATATTTGTGCAAATTTATCTACCATTTGTGTTTCTTTTTTAATGACTAGAAATTTCATTGGCTTTGCCTATTGATTTCATATCTGCTAATCTTGCTGACTAATAATTGGTCTGTAGATTTCTTTGGGGTTTTTTCTAAATAAACAATCATATCATCTGCAAATAATGACAGTTTCTTTTCAAATATATGCCATTAATTTCTTTATTTTATTTATGTAAAAACTTCTGTCATTAAATGTATTAATTTATTTAAATAAATTCAAAAGTACAATGTTGAATAAAAAAGGTAATAGTGGGCATCTTTATTTTTTTCTGATTTTTAAAAGGTTTCTATGGTTTATATATCAAGTAATGTTTTGTTTAAATATGTATTTTATAGATAACTTTTATCAGATTAAGAAAATTCCCTTCTGTTCCCAATCTGCTTAGAGGTTTAATCGTAAATCAATGCATACTTCTATCAGGTCTTCTTCTAATCACCATATTTGCAGGTCCAGGCCTATGAGATGTGTTTGTAAAGTGGGGAAAGAGGAAGCAATGTCACATATATGCCTCTCCTGGAACCAATTAATAATTATATGCTTCATTTAGTAAGAAAATATGCTATCTCATTTCATCTTTGCTTCTATTTGATCGGTATGATTGCCCCCACTTTACAGATAAGGAAGCTGAGGCACAGTCCTAGGGATACAGCAACCTGGGTGTAGTAGGTAGACAACAAAGATAGAAGTAAAGTCAATAGGCAGTATGTTGTTTTCTCTCTAAACTATAGTAAACTGATTTTTAAAAAAGAAAAAACCCATAAGGAAGAATATAGTAATACAGGAGTCGTCAGCATTTTGTAAATTGAAAAGGAGAGAGATTTAATAGGTTCAAGAAAGCCAAACCCCAAACTTGAAAAAAGAAGCCTGGCCCTGGTTGCCTGGCTCAGTGGATATAGCATCAGCCTGGCATATAGGTGTCCTGGGTTTGATTCCCAGTCAGGGCACACACGAGAGGGGACCATCTGCTTCTCTCCCTCTTCCCCTCCAGTAGCCAATGGCTTGCTTGGTTCCAGCATTGGTCCTAGGCACTGAGGATAGCTCAGTTGGTCTGAGTGCATCAGTCTCAGGCACTAAAAATAGCTTGGTTGATTTGAGCATCCACCCTTGACAGGGGTCCCTATCAGGGCGCATGTGGGAGTCCATCTCGCTATCTCCCCTCCTTTTACCTTAATTAAAAAAGAGAGAAAAATGTATAAAAAAAGAAAAAGAAAAGAAGTCTGGTTGGTATGACAGGACCTTGAAGAGGCCCCAACACAAGATACCCCAAGTATCTTGGAACTAAGGCAAAGTGGTGGACAGAGAAAAGATCCTACAAGTTTGTAGAGGCGAAGTAGATAGTAGACAAAGGATTATGGCTCAGGATGGCATTGGATATTTTAAATAGCATCAGTGGAAGCCAGAACACATGGAGTAATACGTTCAAAATTCTGAGTTTGTAATTAAATTGGTGATAAAAATTAGCAAACTAGCCTGACCTATGGTGGCGCAGTGGATAAAGCGTCGACCTGGAAATGCTGAGGTCGCCGGTTCGAAACCCTGGGCTTGCCTGGTCAAGGCACATATGGGAGTTGATGCTTCCAGCTCCTCCCCTCTACTCTCTCTGTCTCTCCCTCTCCTCTCTAAAATGAATAAATAAATAAATAATTAAAAAAAAATTAGCAAACTAAGTCAATGATAAAAACAAGTCAATTATAACTCCAAGGAAGATGAAATGTTATATAGAAAAATAAAATGATAGTATTCTATACAGTTCATTCGACAATAGATTTACAGTCAAAATAAGGCAAATAATAAATAATGATCTAGTCAAAATGACAAATATCTATGTTAGGAGGCTGATGACCAGGAGTTACCTAAAGTGGAGGGAGAGAGGGGAGGGAGGAGTGTTTATGTGTTTTGTGTGTGTGTGAAGGGGGGATATTTGAGGGGAGGGGTTGGTGAGAAAATTCATCCTCTCTTTTCATGATGAGACATCATTAGATAATGCCCAAACCTAAAAAACGAATAAGTAGCACTATAAGCGTGTTATTTAGAGAAAATACAGTAAATGCCAGAAGGATTGAAAGCAGTTTCTCTGAGACTGAGAAACAGCAGTTGCGCAGGGGTGGGGGGGGGCAGTTGGGCGAGAAGGAGGGAGGGACTTCAGGGAATTGCTGATTTCGATAACAAGCCATGTAGAATTTTTCAACCTTTAAAATTATTTGCATATAAACTTTGGTAAAAATAAAAATTAAATTAAAATAAACCACAACCCTGTGACTCATAGATACAGAGGATAAACGGATGGTTTCCAGATGGGAGGCGGGTTGGAGGTCTGGGTGAGAAAGGTGAAGGGATTAAGAAGTACAACTGGTCGTTACAGAACAGCCATGGGGATGTGAAGTGCAGCAGAGGGAATAGAGTCAGTAAGACTGGAAAAACTGTGTATAGTGCCAGGGGGTACCAGCCTTCCCAGGGGATCACTTTGTAAGTTATACAATTTTTTTTTTTTTGTATTTTTCTGAAGCTGGAAACCGGGAGAGACAGTCAGACAGACTCCCGCATGCGCCCGACCGGGATCCACCCGGCATGCCCACCAGGGGGTGACGCTCTGTCCACCAGGGGGCGATGCTCTGCCCCTCCGGGGCATCACTCTGTTGCGACCAGAGCCACTCTAGTGCCTGGGGCAGAGGCCAAGGAGCCATTCCCAGCGCCCGGGCCATTTTTGCTCCAATGGAGCCTCGCTGTGGGAGGGGAAGAGAGAGACAGAGAGGAAGGAGAGGGGGGAGGGGGGGAGAAGCAGATGGGCGCTTCTCCTGTGTGCCCTGGCCGGGAATGGAACCCGGGACTCCTGCACGCCAGGCCGACGCTCTACCACTGAGCCAACCTGCCAGGGCCTAAGTTATACAAATTTCTAATCACTCTGTTGTACACCTGAAACTAATATGATATTGAATGTCAACTGTAATTAAAAAATGAAAAACAAAAACAGAACCCTGTGATTAGCATCCTCATATGTATAGCTTTACAATTTTTGAATTTGTCTTCTTAGAATAAATTCCAGAAGTGGGATCGTTAGGCATTTTTAAGAATCTATATCCACAGCGCTGAGCAGGGCTCTGATCTCCCCGCCCGCCCCAACAGAGGGCAATGGATTCTCATTTCCAGTCCTTGCAAACGCCATTATCAAGTCTCAGATCTCTGCCAGTTTGATGCCTTAAAAAAGATAGCAAATTGTGGTTTTAATTTGCCTTTCTTTGTCTATCAAATAGTTTTACATAGTTAATATATTTAACCATTTTTAGTTCTTCTTTGATGAATTTCCTGTTACAGTTCTTTGTCCATTTTTATCTTGGAGTGTTCATCTTTGTCACTGTTGGTTTGTAAGGCCTCTTAAAATAGTAAGCCTGCTAATTCTCTACCACACGTTACAAATATTTCCCCCTCAATAAGTTCTTCTGCTTTTAATTTTCTTTTTTGATGTGAGGGAGTTTTAGATGTCTATGTAGTGAAGTCTATCTTTTATGTCTTTTGCCTTTGGGATCATGCCAGAACAGCCCTTGCCCGTCCACAGGCTCTTACGCATTCTGTCTAGTAGTTACATGTCGTATTTCATTTATTCGAAGTGTTTCACATTTTATGTCTCTGAAATTGGAATGCATTTACAATCACTGTTGCACAGGTTGCTGTCATTGTCTGCCTTCCACACATCAAAATGTGCAGAAATGTCGCCAACTTGTAAAAAAAGCCCAGAAGGCAGCAGCGGGCTCTCATCACGAAATGCTGAATTATCACCCGCCTCCTTTTCCTCTTGGGCACAAAGCTAAACAACATGGCCCAGCCCCCTTGCAGTTAGGTGTGGCCATGTGAATGGTTCTAGCCATTGGATTGTGGGTGGAAGTGATGTATAGGGCTTCCCTGCTTGGCACATAGAACCGTCGATCCGTTCCTCACCTCTCTTCAGGCTGGTGTCAGGGGATCTAGTAGAGGTTATAGGTTCTGGCAGAGCCACAAGGCGGAGGAGTATCTGTCCCTGGAAGGCCACATGAGAAGTGCTTGCTTGACCAGGAACCTTCATTGTCCTTTGCGTGTATAAGAATAAACTATTATTGTGTTGAGCCTTTGAGACTTAGGATTTTGATTGTTAATACAGCAACCACCAGTGCTGATACCTAATGCCTGTCTTAATTCTGACTCAAGTCTGAATCCCTCTAGACTAGAACTGATTGTTTTCTCATTGAGTATGATGTTGGCTCCTGATTTTAGATAAATGTACTTCATCTCGTGCTCTTTTCTTTTGTATATCAAGCCTTGGAATTCAAGTGATTCTAAGCATGTAAAATTAATTGGAAAAAATTTTAACTTTTCTCTAAGCTCTGGAAAGGTTAAAAAGTACAGGCATGAGCTAACCCGTGAAACTCTCACAAGATTCATCCTGAGAACTGCCCATATCCTTCTGCAAGAGCAGTGCTTGAACAAGCTTTACTTCCTTTTTCTTTTTAAAATTAGTTTTTTAAGTGCTTATATTTTTAGAGAAGTTTTAGGTTTACAAAAAGATTAAGGCACTGAGATTTCCCATATAGCCCCTGTCCACCCCCCTCCCCTCATGCATAGCCTCCTCTGTTATCAACAGTCTCACCACCATGGTGCACTATAAAAATTTTTTATTAATTTTAATTTATTGTGTTAACATGGATTCAAGTGTCCCACTCAATATAACTCCTTCATCCCCACCTCCTTGTCCCCCATTATCCCCCCTGGGCTCCCCTCTCCCTTGGGGCATTTATAACCAAAGATGAAACTACTTGATACACCGTTATCACCCAAAGTCCATAGTTGACCTTGGTTTCACTCTTCTTGTTGCATGTTCTATGGGTTCGGACCAATGTAAAATGACATATTTACACCATTGCAATAGCATATGAAGTATATTCCCAGCTCTAAAGATCCTCTGTACTCCACCTATCCATCTCTTCACGTCTCTTCTTGCCCACCCCTGGCCATCAGTGATCTTTTTACTGACTCTATAGTTTTGTCTTTTCCAGAATGTCCTACAGTTGAAATCATACAGTATGTAGCCTTTTCAGACTGGCTTCTTTTAGTTAGCAATGTGTATTTAAGCTTCCTCCTTTTTTTTTTTTTTTTTTTTTTTTTAGCGGTAAAAATTCCGTTTAGGGTGTAACTTAAAGCTGGGCGTCAAGGAGGCTGGAGAATACTGTGTAATTCAAAATAAAGAAGGGAGAGGGGATGCAAACTCCTTGGAGGTAGTCGCCATGAGTCCCATGGGTGCAGAGCACAGGATGAGCACTGAGTTCTCACGGAAGGATGGGATCAGCCGACCTCTTCACTAAGCTCCCCGAACAACGGCGCTGCAGAGACAAGGACGTACCATCCTTCTGGGGAACCTGCGTCTCTCCTTGTCCGCCCCGGCTGGCTGGAGGCACGTCGCGGCCGCCTCCTCCGTCCATGCCCAGAGCTGTCAGAGCCACTGCTGCAACGTCCCTCCTTCATTTTTTTATGGATTGATAACATTTCTTTTTAGCACTGAATAATATTCCATTGTCTTGGATGCACCCTGTCCTTTTTTTTCTTAATTCCTTCACTTTTTCCACCCAGCGCTAAAACCCCCCTCCCCTCTGACAGCTGTCAGTCTGTTCTCTGCATCTATGAGTCCGTGTCTATTTTGTTTGTTAGTTCCTTTTGTTCATTAGATTCCACATGTGAGGGAAATCATAGGGTACCTGTCTGACTGGTTTATTTCACTTAGCATAATGCTCTCCAGGCCCATCCACGCTGTCACAAAGGTAAGATTTCCTTCTATTTTATGGCCGATTAGTATTCCATTGTGTAAATAGACCACAGCTTTTTTATCCACTCATCTACTGATGGGCACTTCTTCAGATAGATTCCCAGAAGTGGAATCGCTGGGTCAGAATGCAGTTTCATTGTTAATATTTTGAGGTCACTTCATACTGCTTTCCACAGTGGCTGCACCAGTCTGCATTCCCACCAGCAGTGCAGGAGGGTTCCCCTTTCTCCACATCCTTGTCAACACTTGTTGTTTGAGAATTTATTGATGAGTGCCATTCTGACAGGTGTGAAGTGAAATCTCATTGTGGTTTCAATTTGCATATCTCTGATGATTAGTGATGTTGAGCATCGTGTGCAGGTTTTTGTGTGCACATAAGTTTTCAGCTCCTTTGGTAAGTACCAAGGAGTGCAACTGCTGGACCCTATGCTAAGAATATGTTCAAATTCCACCTCACCAGGTGGTGGTGCAGTGGATAGAGCATTGGATTGGGATGCAGAGGACCCAGGTTCGAGACTCCGAGGTCGCCAGCTTGAATGTGGGGTCATCTGGTTAGAGCAAAAAGCCCACCAGCTTGGACCCAAAGTTGCTGGCTCCAGCAAGGGGTTACTTGGTCTGCTGAAGGCCCGTGGTCAAGGCACATATGAGAAAGCAATCAATGAACAACTAAGGTGTTGCAACACGCAATGAAAAACTAATGATTGATGCTTCTCATCTCTCTCTATTCCTGTCTGTCTGTCCCTGTCTATCCCTCTCTCTCTCTGAAAAAAAAAAAAAAAAAGAATATGTTCAATTTCCTAAGAAATTGCCAAACTGGCAAAACTTGAAAGTGGCTGTAGCATTCTGTATTCCCACCAGCAGTGTATGAGAGTTCCTGATGCTCCATATCGGAGCCAGCATTTGGTGTTGTCAGTGTTCTGGATTTTGGCCATTCAAACCCATGGGTATTGGTATCTCCTTGTTGTTTTAGTTTGCATTTCCCTCAGGACATACGATGTGGAGCATCTTTTCATATACTTATTTGCCATCTGCATGTCTTTCTTGGTGACCTGTTCTGTGTTAAAGTATTTTGTCCATTTTTTAACTGGGTAGTTTGTCTTCTTACTTTTCAGTTTTCAGAGTTCTTTGTAGATTTTGAACAGCAGTCCTTTATCAGCTGTGTCTTTTGAAAACATTTTTTGGCAGTCTGTGTCTTGTCTTCTGACTCTTGATATTGTGTATTGCAGAGCAGAAGTTTTAAGTTGTAATGAAGTCTAGCTTATCAATTATTTCCTTCATGGACAGTATCTTTTTTTAATTTAATTAATTTATTTATTTTACAGGTACAGAGAGAAAGTCAGAGAGAAGGATAGACAGACAGGAACAGAGAGAGATGAGAAGCATCAATCATCAGTTTTTTGTTGTGACACCTTAGTTGTTCATTGATTGCTTTCTCATATGTGCCTTGACCGCAGGCCTTCAGCAGACCGAGTAACCCCTTTGCTCAAGCCAGCAACCTTGGGTCCAAGCTGGTGAGCTTTTTGCTCAAGCCAGATGAGCCCACGCTCAACCTGGCAACCTCAGGGTCTCGAACCTGGGTCCTTCTGCATCCCAGTCTGGCGCTCTATCCACTGCGCCACCGCCTGGTCAGGCATGGACAGTGTCTTTGATGTTGAAATTGAATAGGCATCACCATACTGAAGGTCATTTAGGCTTTCTCTTAAAATTAATTTTTTCCTTAGTAGTAAGATACAAACAATAGAAAACTAAAGTCACCCATAATTCTACTTCTGAAGGGCAAATATTGATAAAATTTTGGTGGGTATTCTTTCAAATATGCGTTCACATTTGCTTACATAAATGGCGTCATTTTCTACATACACCAATTTGTGATCTGCTTTTTATACTTAACAATGTGTCATATATATTTTCCATAATATTTAATTTTATATATTTAGTTTTCAGATTTCAAAAGAACATATGTATTATATAGTTCAAATATTATAGAAATATACAATACAGAAAGTGAAAACTTTCCAATTTTTTCCATGGCTTCTTTGCGCTTTCTACCTTTCTTTGAGTCAATCTTGTAAATATTTACTTTTATAGAAAGTTACCCATTTTGTAAGCCTTTCAAATTTATTAGAATTGTCTTTAAAATAATCTTCACCACACTGAAGGTTTACACACCTTCCTCTGTCTCCACCCAGAGAGAACCACCCAAGCTCTTCACACAGTTCCCTCCACTTTCTCTACCTTCCAACATCCACCTGTTCTCCAAGGTCCTGCTGAAATGCAGCCTTCCGCATTCCTGCTCCCACACGCTCCTGCAGCACGGGCTTGTACTTCTCAGCACAGCACCTATGTGCCACCAGAGGCAGCTTGAGGTGGAAAGAATGTGGATAGAGCTGGGCTTGCGTCTGAGTCCTGCCACCTTCTAGCTGGGGACCCTGGGCCCTTTATTGAACCTCTCTGAGCATCAGCGCTCTGATCTGTAAAATGCGACAATGGTCACACCTGCCTCCCGTGGCTGAGGTGAGGATTAAATGAGATACTGCATGGAAGCCCCCCACACTCCTTATTCTATTAATGTGGGAGTGTGCATGCCTCTGGCTCCCAAAGGCAGTGTCCAGAGCCGGGGTCTCGGTGACCCCCAAACCACTGACCTGAAATCCACGGGGAGGCCCTGAGAGGCTGTGTACAGACCTGGCAGGTGGGCAGACCGCCCCGGGGTCACTTCTCCCCTAGGAGCCCCCGTGCGCCCAGGAGCCTGTGGGCGAGGGCTGCTTCTCAGGCTCTGGAGGGCTGCCTGGCGTGGCCTCTGGCCCGAGGACTGGAAGAAGGATGAGAAGTGATTGGTAAAATATGCTTCTGCTCAAAAAATTATAAGTGGAATTACCATTTGACCCTGCAATCCCACTTCTGGGTATGTTTCCTGAAGAATTGAAAGCAGGGATGATGTGAAGAGATAATTTATTCACAGCAACATTATTCACAATCGCCAAAATGAAAGCAGCCTGAACGTCCGTCAGGGGTGATGGATAGACAACATGCGGTCTCCACCTACAGTGGAATATTATTCAGCCTTAGAGAGGGAGCAAATGCTACACATTCTATAACAGATGAACCTTGAAGAGTCAGTAAAACAAGCTGGTTACAAACAGACAAATGTTCTGTAACTCCACTTCTGCGAGGCACCTCGAGTAGTCAGAGCCATAGGGACAGCAAGTAGAACGGTGGTACGACAGTATGGGGGTGGGGCCCCTGGGCAGTTATTGTCTAATGGGCATGGAGTTTCAGTTTTGCAAGAAGAAAACAATTCTGGAGACAGATGGTGGTGATGGTTGTGCAACAATATGAATGTATTTAACGCCACTGAACTGTGCACTTAAAAATGTTGGAAACGGAGAGGCAATCATACAGACTCCCGCATGCGCTCGACCGGGATCCACCCAGCACGCCTACCAGTGGGGGATGCTCTGCCCATCTGGGGTGTTGCTCTGTTGCGGCCAGGGCTATTCTGGCGCCTGAGACAGAAGCCACGGAGCCATCCTCAGCGCCTGGGCCAGCTTTGCTCCAATGGAGCCTTGGCTGCGGGAGGGGAAGAGAGAGACAGAGAGGTGGGAGAGGGGGAAGGGTGGAGAGGCAGATAGATGCTTCTCCTGTGTGCCCTGGCCGGGAGTCGAACCTGGGACTCCTGCACACCAGGCCAATGCTCTACCACTGAGCCAACCGGCCAGGACCTAGGAATGAATGCTGATGAACAGGAGACGCCAAATCTTTTTCTCCTGCAAACTACTACCTTCTTTATTTGATCCAGCTAATAACACTGTTTTGTCTTTTTCCAAATAGCTCCGATATATGGAAAAGATTTATATAGGCAGATGGGGATCCTCAAACCCCTCAGCAAGATCTTCTGAGCTGGCTTTTAAGATACCAAGAGGCAGAAAAAGCCCAATAGAGATCAGGGGAACTACCAGCTTTTAGGATACACTCTTAAAGGCTCCAACGCCCCAAAAGGGTCTCATAGGATGCCATCTGGGTCCTGCTTCAATAGTGAAAAGGAAGGTCATTGAGCTAAAGCCTGCCAGACTTACATGCCTTTGCTGTGAGGAAACAGGGACACTGGAAGGTAGGCTCCCCCCTCGCTCCTCTAAGGGAGGGTTTAGTCTCTTCCAGCCCTGCTCCAGCCACCTATGACCTAACCTTGCCCAGAAAGCTGGGGTTTGCCACTGAAGGCTGAAGGTGCCCAGGGCCGTCAGCCCTATCTACGACACTGTGGACGAGCCTAGGGTATTTCTTCCAAGAAGCAGGTAAACTGATCTCATTTGCACAAGGGCCACTTAACTATGTCTTGCCTGAATAGTCAGGTTTTTTTTATTCTTCCCTCGAAGATCTCTGTTGTGGGTGTTAATAGTCCTATTTTCTGCTGCTTTGTTTAATATATAGTGTTTCCTTTATTCTTCCTACCTCAATGCCCCACTCATATTTCAGGCTGGGACCTACTCCTAATTTAGAGCTCTCTTTCCCCCTTTTGCCAACTTCTATTATGAATCTACCTTTGCCACCCAGCTTAGTGTATCCCAAGGTTCTCTTTACCAAGCCACAGTCGCAGAGCTCCAGGGAAAAGCACCCTGGTCTCATCTCTCCAGGCAGAGGAGAACAGAAGCTCCACCTCTACACATGCTGCAAATGGCTTTTCCAGTCTACCTGAATCATTACCAGCTAGAAGCAGCGGTCATTGGGACTTGGACGTGAGCTGCAAAGTATAGAATTGTGACAACAATTCCAGTGCCATGCGGACTTTTCCTGGATGTGGACTTTTCCTGGACTCCTGCTCCTTGTGACAGCTCCTAACAGACTGAATGGGGGTTGGGTTGCATTTTTCAGGGATTTGGCAAGGTGTTGGGGCCAACTTGGACTTGGCGAACATGTTAAGGAGAATACTCTTTTATGGATTCTTGCTGTATTGGCCAAGAGTTTGCTTAAAGGCTTTAATCACTGTAAAAAAAAAAAAAATAGAAGACTGGATAAAGAAGATGTGGCACATATACACCATGGTATACTATTCAGCCATAAGAAATAATGACATCGGATCACTTACAACAAAATGGTGTGATCTTGATAACATTATACGGAGTGAAATAAGTAAATCAGAAAAAACCAAGAACTGCAGGATTCCATACATTGGTGGGACATAAAAACGAGACTAAGAGTCATAGACAAGAGTGTGGTGGTTACGGGGGGCAGGGGGAGGGAAGAGGAAGGGGGAAGGAGGGGCACAAAGAAAACTAGATAGAAGGTGACGGAGGACAATCTGAATTTGGGTGATGGGTATGCAACATAATTGAATGACAAGATAACCTGGACATGTTTTCTTTGAATATATGTATCCTGATTTATTGATGTCAACCCCATTAAAATTAATAAAAATTTATTTATTATAAAAAAAATGGTTAATGGCCTGACCTGTGGTGGCGCAGTGGATAAAGCGTTGACCTGGAAATGCTGAGGTCACCGGATCGAAAGCCTGGGCTTGCCTGGTCAAGGCACCTATGGGAGTTGATGCTTCCAGCTCCTCCCCCTTCTCTCTCTCCTCTCTATCCCTCTCTGTCTCTCTCTCTCTCTCCTCTCTAAAATTGAAAAAAAAAAAAAATGAAAAAAAAAATGGTTAAGATGGGCCTGACCAGGCAGTAGAGCAGTGGATAGAGCGTAGGACTGGAATGCCGAGGACCTAGGTTCGAGACACCGAGGTCGCCAGCTTGAGCGCGGGCTCATCTGGTTTGAGCAAAAAGCTCACCAGCTTGGACCCAAGGTCTCTGGCTCGAGCAAGGGGTTACTCTGTCTGCTGCAAACCCACGATCAAGGCATATATGAGAAAGCAATCAATGAACAACTAAGGTGTTGCAATGCGCAATGAAAAACTAATGATTGATGCTTCTCATCTCTCCATTCCTGTCTGTCTGTCCCTGTCTATCCCTCTCTCTGACTCTCTCTCTGTCTCTGTAAAAAAAAATGGTTAAGATGGTAAATTTTATGTTATATGTTAACCACAATTATTTATTTATTTATTTATTTATTTATTTATTGTATTTTTCTGAAGTTAGAAGCAGGGAGGCAGTCAGACAGGCTCTCCCATGCTCTCGACCTGGATCCACCCAGCATGCCCATCAGGGGGTGATGCTCGGCCCCTCTGGGGCATCGCTCAGTTGCAGTTGGAGCCATTCTAGCCCCTGAGGCGGAGGCCATGGATTCGTCCTCAGCTCCTGGGCCAACTTTGCTCCAGTGGAGCCCTGGCTGCAGGAAGGGAAGAGAGAGACAGAGAGGAAGGAGAGGGGGGAGGGTGGAGAAGCAGATGGGCACTTTTCCTGTGTGCCCTGACTGGGAATCGAACCCAGGACTTCCACATGTTGGGTTGACGCTCTATCATTGAACCAACCGGCCAGGATGTTAACCGCAATTAAAAAAAAATGCTTCTGGGGTGTTTTAGTTGCCCAGATTGGGGATTTCCAACACAGCCCAGTGCCTAGTGGGCACAGAGGACACAAAGTCTGAGTCTTCAGCCTGCTCTCCACTGCCTTGCAGGTGACTTTACCTACTGTCTTCTCCATGTGTCAAACACCAGGGAAATGGAAGCCTGTTATGTCTAAGCTCCCTCTCAGCTCTGATGAGGCAAGATAAACATTAGAGAGAAGAGAAACATGGGCTTTTAAAAAGTAGAAAGAGCCCTGGCCGGTTGGCTCAGCGGTAGAGCGTCGGCCTAGCGTGCGGAGGACCCGGGTTCGATTCCTGGCCAGGGCACATAGGAGAAGCGCCCATTTGCTTCTCCACCCCTCCGCCGTGCCTTCCTCTCTGTCTCTCTCTTCCCCTCCCGCAGCCAGGGCTCCATTGGAGCAAAGATGGCCCGGGCGCTGGGGATGGCTCTGTGGCCTCTGCCCCAGGCGCTAGAGTGGCTCTGGTCGCAACATGGCGACACCCAGGAGGGTCGCAACATGGCGACGCCCAGGATGGGCAGAGCATTGCCCCCTGGTGGACAGAGCGTCGCCCCTGGTGGGCGTGCCGGGTGGATCCCGGTCGGGCGCATGCGGGAGTCTGTCTGACTGTCTCTCCCTGTTTCTAGCTTCAGAAAAATGCAAAAAAAAAAAAAAAAAAAAAGTAGAAAGAGAATTAAAAATACAATAGAAAATCACGCTCACTATTCCAAGATTAAAAACATTCTTTAGAAACTGGGCTTTATTAGATGACACGCTGCCTGCCTTGTGTGGCCAGGTCAGGGGCGCACTTCGCAGGGGGCAAGCAGGTGAAATGATTATGAAATATGTCAAATGAATGGCCCTTTTTTTCCTCCCTAGGAGATAAGAAAAGGTAATTTGGTCTGTCAGTTGCACACACAGAAGACGTCATGGTCAACTGCATTAATACTGAATACTTTGTCCAGAGTCACAGAGCTAAAAGAAATTACAGAATCTTTCTCCTGTGAATTCTGGCATGACTCTCAGAAGACCTTTCCTCACCTGAATTCACAAGAGATTAATAATAAAAGGCAAGGTCCACAGTGGGACCCAGAGCCTGCAGGGTTGTCCTGGCCTGGTGGCCAGAGCCCAGCGGCTGTTCTCTTGCACCCTGCCCTCCCTCAGCCCGCCCCTCCCTCAGCCCGCCCCTCCCTCAGCTTGCCCCCCCTCAGCTTGCCCCCCCAGCCTGCCCCTCCCTCAGCCTGCCCCTCCCTCAACCTGCCCCTCCCTCAGCCCGCCCCTCCCTCAGCTTGCCCCCCCCAGCCTGCCCCTCCCTCAGCTTGCCCCTCCAGCACCACCTATCACTGCCCCCTTCCTGGCTCCTGTTCTGCCCTTTCAGCAAAACCAGGTCCCAGCTGATCCTGTGGATCCCATTCCTCCCTGCCTGCCTCCCTCGTGGCTCCTGTTCTGCCCTGATCTGCACTGTCAATGCCCGCCGGTCCCAGCCGGCCCCCAATCACGTTCTCCCTCCTCTGACTGCACCCCAGCCCACCTGCTCACTTCCTTCTGCAGGTGTTAGGGGAATTTTGTGTCTGAATCTTCTTTCCCTTGACCTCTTAGGCCTCCTGGAGGAGAGCCTCACACAGTTTGGCCTCCCGGCCACGGTCAGCACAGGGTCGAGCACTAATCGGTGGAAGGGAGGGGTTCATGAGGTCTCAGCGAGTCTTCTCTTTCATAACCTAAGAAAAGGTTATGAAAGAAAGGTTATGTTCTCTCTCTTTTTCTTTTTCGTGATGGTGAAGGGGTGCTGTCAGGGCTGGGACGGTCATTGAGATGTGCTCTAAATCCATTGTCAAGTTGTGGAGGTTCAAGAGGCAGACTTCACCTTCACTAGCTCCAGCAGGGGCGTCAGGAGGAAGCGTCTTTCCTTTTCTGCCTCTGGGGACTCGACTGTCTCTGGGACAATTAAAGCTCTTTTTTCTTTTCTCCTCTTTTTTTTTTTGAAGCTGGAAACAGGGAGAGACAGACAGACTCCCGCATGTGCCCAACCAGGATCCACCTGGCACACCCATGCGCCCAACCGGGATCCACCCGGCACACCCACCAGGGGCGATGCTCTGCCCACCAGGGGGCAGGCAATGCTCTGCCCCTCCGGGGAGTCGCTCTGCCACGACCAGAGCCACTCTATCACCTGGGGCATAGGTCAAGGAGCCATCCCCAGCGCCCGGGCCATCTTTACTCCAATGGAGCCTCGCTGCAGGAGGGGAAAAGAGAGAGAGGAAGGAGAGGGGGAGGGGCGGAGAAGCAGATGGGCGCTTCTCCTATGTTCCCTGGCCGGGAATCAAACCTGGGTCCCCCGCACGCCAGGCCGACGCTCTACCGCTGAGCCAACCGGCCAGGGCCAATTAAAGCTCTTTTGACGCACTTATGTAACAAGGGCTGCATTGTTTATAGACTGTTTTACTCAATTAATTTTATTAGCAATTACTTATGCATTAACATTTAAAGAAAATGAATGTTGTCTCCGTTACTTAAACTAAGTCATTAAATATTCATTTATTCCCCTTTTTACATGCATGTCTGTTTCCCCCTGCAGGTGGAGAAGATGCATTTGGAGCCATCTGGGCCTTTGAAACAGAGCCTGGTACAAAGGTGTCTTCTTGGCTCTGTAGGCTGGGAGGGACCCTGAAGGCGAGGCCCACAGCATGTGGTATAGACCTGGGCCTCACAGGTGAGCAGGAAAGGCCACTGTCACACTGTCACAGCTTGGCAGAATTTGGGATGAGGACAGCCACATTCATGAGGGTGTGTGAACGGGAAGCCAGCACCTGGAGGATATGGCTTAAGAATCAATCTCCTCGCCTGACCAGGCAGTGGCACAGTGGATAGAGCATCTGACTGGGATGCAGAGGACCCAGGTTCATGACCTCGAGGTCGCCAGCTTGAGTGCGGGCTCATCTGGTTTGAGGAAAAGCCCACCCAAGGTCGCTGACTCCAGCAAGGGGTTACTCGGTCTGCTGAAGGCCCGCGGTCAAGGCACATATGAGAAAGCAATCAATGAACAACTAAGGTGTTGCAACGCGCAATGAAAAACTAATGATTGATGCTTCTCATCTCTCTCCATTCCTGTCTGTCTGTCCCTGTCTATCCCTCTCTCTGACTCACTCTCTGTCTCTGTAAAAAATAAATAAAATAAATAAATAAATAAAAGAATCAATCTCCTCTTGCCACCTCTGGGAGAAAGCCTGCTGGACGACAGCACCCCAGCTCCTGTGGGGCCCTGGCTCATAAGATGTGTGGCCTTAGGCCAGTTGGCAGGCGTAAGCGACTTCAGTTCTCTGGGTTTACAGGAAGGAGGTTGTGCTGTGCGGTCACCCAAGGCCCTTGTAGCCCTGACATGCCGGGAGCCTGTGGATCACTCAGAGGTTGCCCCAAATCTCCCTCCCACATGGTGAGGGCAGGTCATGGCTGAGGCTTCTGTACCAGGTGACAGAGGTTCCTGCTCAGGACCCACAATCGGGGGAGAAATGCTGACTTACCCAGCGATCCCTGTGGATGCAGACACCCAGTGACCGGCTACACCAGGGGTCAGCAATCAAAGGCATGTGGGCCAGATCCTGCCAGGTGCCTAATTCTGTGTGGCTTGAATGCTAAGGATTATTTTTATATTTTAGAAAGTTGAAAAATATTAAAAGAAAAATAATATCTTGTGACATAGAAATTATGAGAAATTACAGTGTCTTTAAATATAGTTTTATTGGAACACGGGAAGGCTTGTTCATTTACGTGATGTCTGTGTTGCTCTCGTGCTGCCACGGAAGAGGGAGTGGCTGTGACAGAGACCGTGTGGCCCACAGAACCTAAAATTCTTTCTGACCCTTTACAGAAACACACATGTCAACTTCTGATCTACAGTACTTTTCTGTGGCAATTACAATGGTACTTTTCTTAGCAACAAACTGGATGGGACATCCCAATCGTGTGCTGCGGTGAGAGTTTATTATAATTCACTTAACAGTTAAGCACTTCTTGGTTGGGTCACTGGGGAAAGAGATAAATCAGATCTCATCCCTACCCTGAAGGAGCTCCCAGCCTGATGAGGAGACAGGCAGTTGTGTATGCATATAAATTACAACATTGAGAGATTAGTTCTGTTGTTTATTTTTCACAAGGTACTTAAAAACATAGAGGAGGGTGTAACGGACTCTGCCTGGAGAAATCAGAGGACTTTTGAGAGGAGGTGATGATTGAGTAATGGTTGAGCACCAGACTGTAGTCAGCTGAACAGACTGTGTATTATTTAAATTTAAGGCACCCCCTACGGTTACACAGTGCAAAACTGCACAACTGTACATGGCAGCCAGGCTGAGTGGGTCTTGGCTGCAAGTGAGAGATGCCTAACTCACTCAAACCCAGGCAACTAAGGAATTCATTAGCTCCTGAAAAGAAGTCTGAGGGCAACTAGGCATGGGCAGATGTGAGGCCTCAGAGAGTGTTGTCAGGGCCTTGTCTCGCTCTTCCTATCCCTTGGCTCTGCTTGGCTTTCTTCCTTCACGAGTTAGGCAAGAGGGTGCTGGGCAGCCCAGATACAGGTGCTTCTATCAAGATAAGACTAGAGGAAACTCCCTTTTTCCCAGGGACTATGTAACAATCCCAGAAAAGGATTCTGATTGGCTAGTCAAGTCACATGCCTACATCTAAACCAATCACTGTGCTAAGGGGCACAGTGCTCCTTGAGATCATCTATTTTAGAAGGCCAGGGTTGGAGAGTGGAGCCACAATGACTGACAGCCTCATAGAGTTGGGGATGAGTGGTTGTCACAAGGAAACTTGCAAACTAGATCACATATTCACTGTAAAAAGTTAAGAAGGTGTCTTCTGGCAGACCAAGCAGGAAAAGTTTGTAACTAGGACATATCTAGTTCTCCAATTCTATCCCAAGGACCTCTGTAATGCATGGGTCATCATAAGTAGTGGTCCTTAAGATGTACCATTGGACAGCCCTGCCTATTCTCTGTCAATGAGGACTGTTGACCTCTGAATCCATGCACCTGCCCCCCACCTCTTCTGCAAGCTGTTAGAGCTCAAAGGGGGCTTAGAGTCCACTTCTTCGATCCATAAAGCTCTTTAAAATGGTAATAATGCCAGCCATTGACTGAGAGAGTACAGTATTTGCAAAAGACACATCTGATAAAGGACTCTTATCCAAAATATGCAATGACTCTGAAAACTCAACAATAATAAAACAAACTACCCAGTTAAAAAATGGCCCAAAGATCTTAACAAACAGATAGATCACCAATGAAAACATATAGATGGCCAATAAGTGTTTAAAATAATGCACCACATCATATGCTGTGAAAGAAATGCATACTAAAACAACAAGATATCACTACACACAGATTTGAATGGCCAAAATCCAGAACACTGACCACACCAACTGCTAGAGAGGATGTGGAGCAAGAGGAATGCTCATTCACTGCTAATCCGAATGAAAATGATACAGCCACCTTGTAAAACAGTTTGGTGAGGTCTTAGGAAACTAAACCTACTCTTACCATAGGATCCAATAATTGGTATTTACCCAGAGGAGTCCATATGAAAATCTGCACACAGATATTTATAACAGCCAAACTTGGAAGTAACCGAAGATGTCCTTCAGTAGGAATGGATAAATAAACTATGGTGCATCCAAGATAATGGAATATTATTCAGTGCTAAAATGAAATGAGCTGTCAAGCCATAAAATACATGGAGGGAACTTTAATGTATATTACTAGTGAAAGAAACCAATGTGAAAAGGCTACATACTGTGTGATTACAACTACATGACATTCTGGAAAAGACCAAACTCTGGAGACAGTAGAAAGATCAGTAGTTGTGGAGGGTGACGTAGGGGTGAGACCATGGAGAGGGATAGGTGGAGCACAGGGAGTGTTTAAGACAGTAAAGTTGCTCTATGACACTGTAATGGTGGATACATGCCATACATTTGTCTAAATCCATAGAATGTATAACGCCGAGAGTGTGAACCCTAAAAGAAACTGTGGGCTCTAGGTGATTACGACATGTCAAGGTATGTTTATCCTTGGTTAAAAATGTCCCATCTGGTGCAAGAGGCTGATAATGAGGGAGTCTGTGCATGTGTGAGGAGGGCGTACGTGGAAATCTCTGAACTTTTGAATCTAAGACTGCTCTAAAAAAATGAAGTCTTAAAACATGAGAATAGCTCATGAGCTAGAATGCGCACACATTCCTCTTCAAAGCTCTTTTGCTCAGCCACAAACCAGAGGAGTTAAATTTTGTAGGACATTTAACAGACAATGAACATGGAGCAAGGTCACAAATACATGTTGAGATTACAAGACAAGACAGTGAACAGAAATCAGCAATCATTTGCAGCCTCCTGAGGGCTGCCTGGCCTGGATACACACATCTCGCCCATGCTAGCTAGACACCTCTCTTACCCCCTCTGCTCTGCACAGGGCACTGTTTCTTGAAGGTGGGTCATTGCAGGGCAGGGAGAATGCTACAGCTGTGCCTTGTGTTTTGTATGTATTTAAAAATCCATGTAGGGATGTCACCAGCATCTTTCTGGCTTTTAGACCACAGTAACATCAAATGATAAACACTGTTCTAGTCTAAACCCTGCAAGCATTTAGTCCAACCCTCTAGTTTTATAGACACAGAAACCAAGGCCCAGGTATGGAAAGGAACTCTTGAAAGTAATTTCAACAATCAAGCCTGACCAGGCAGTGGTGCAATGAATAGAGCGTTGGAGTGGGATGTGGAGAACTGAGGTTCGAAACTCGAGATCACCAGCCCGAGCAAGGACTCATCTGGCTTGAGCGTGGGTAGCTGGCTTGAGCGTGGGATCATAGATATGACTCCATGGTTTCTGGCTTGAGCCCAAAGTTGCTGGCTTGAGCAAGGGGACACTCGCCCTGCTAGAGCCCTCTGGTCAAGACACATATGAGAAACAATCAACTAAAGTGCCACAATGAAGAATCGATGCTTCTCGTCTCTCTCCTTCCTGTCTGTCTGTCCATATCTGACCCTGTTTCTCTCTGTCTGTCACAAAAAAAAATAATAATAAAATGATTTCAACAGTCAGGACTTGACTGAGAACCTGGTCGGACACATTTGAATTCAGTGAGATGAGGAACTTAGGAAGGTGTATAGGTGGTGCTGCTTCTTCTGTTGTTTTTTTTTAATGTTATTTATTGATTTTTTTTTAGAGAGAGAGAGAGGAGGGAGAAACATCAGTTTGTTGTTCCACGTATTAATGCATTCCCCGGTTGATTCCTGTATGTGCCCTGACCCAGGATGGAACCCACAACCTTGGTGTATTGGGACAACGCTCTAAGCAACTGAGCTACCCTGCCAGGGCAAAAAATAAATCTATTTATTTATTTATTTATTTATTTACTTATTTATTTATTTATTCGTTTTAGAGAGGAGAGAGAGAGAGAGAGAGAAAGGGAGGAGGAGCAGGAAGCATCAACTCCCATATGTGCCTTGACCAGACAAGTGCAGGTTTCGAACCAGCGACCTCAGCATTCCAGGTCGACGCTTTATCCACTGCGCCACCACAGGTCAGGCTTTTTTTTTTTTTTTTTTTTGGTATTTTTCCGAAGTTAGAAATGGGGAGGCAGTCAGACTCCTGTAAGTGCCCAACTGGGATCTACCCGACATGCCCACCAGGGGGTGATGCTCTGCCCATCTGGGGCGTTGCTCTGTTGCAGCCGGAACCATTCTAGTACCTGAGACTGAGGCTATGGAGCCATCCTCAGTGCCCAGGCCACTTTGCTCCAATGAAGCCTTGGCTGCAGGAGGGGAAGAGAGAGACAGAGAGAAAAAAGAGGAGAAGGGTGGAGATACAGATGGGTGCTTCTCCTGTGTGCCCTGGCTAGGAATCAAATCTGGGACTTCCACACGCCGGGCCAATGCTCTACCGCTGAGCCAACTGGTCAAGGCCGAGGTGGTGCTACTTCTAAGGGGCTCAAGAACATTTTGGCTCAATCTTCTTGCTTGACCTTGGGTATTTTGATTGAGAGTGGGAGATAATTGCTTTTCTTGACTTCAGAGATTAAGATTGTTATTAGAGGAAAAATTTAAATTAAATAATTTAATGGTATGTCCATGCAAAGTGGTACATCTATGAGAAACTCTACTGCTACCAAAAAATGGTAGCTGTGATGACTAGGAGTATGGTGGACTGATGGCAATAATTGATGCTGCAGTTACTGGCCTCCCTGTATCATGCCTTTTGCCATGAAACTTGTAGTCCCTCCCACTCTGACTCTGGGCTAGTCTTGTGAATTACTCTGACCAACCGAATGTGATGGAGGGTGAGACATGGCACAGTCAGCCGCAGTGCCCAGCTGATAGCTGGCCACAAACATGTAAATGAGGCCTCCCTAGACTACCCAGCTGACCACAGATGCTTCAACAACTAGCAGAGCATCCCCAGACCAGAATGGCCCACTTGACCCACAGACACACAAGCGGTGATAAATACTGCTTTGAACCATGAATTTTGAGTTGGATTGTTACTCAACAATAACTGATGGATACAGAGATATTATTGAGGGGGGCCAGGGAAGCTGTGGAAAAAGCAGGATGAAAATGTGCACGAACAGTATGTTCACTAGCACGTGCTATGGAGATAAGACAGAGCAGCAGACCGCAACTGCCCGGAAATCTGGGAAGCACTGGACGGACACACATCAACATCTTGGGGATGGATTAGGATCATTTTATTGGTCTTCTTTTCCAAATTTCCTGTGATGGTCTAATGTGACTTATAAAAGTCACGCATGAGAGTCCACTCAGGGTTCTCATGTGGAGGTGGCAATGGCCCATCAACTTCTTTGGAGGACCCCACCCAATTATATGAGCCACCCAGAACAAGCCCCTACAGTGGCCAAAGATCGGCTATTGACAAAAAAAAAAAAAATCTATTTTTAAAATTTTATTTTTTATTTATTGATTGATTTGAGAGAGAGAGAAGAGGAGAGAGAGAGAGAGAGGGAAACACTGATTTGTTGTTCCACTTATTTATGCATTCATTGGTTAATTCTTGGATGTGCCTTGACCGGGATTGAACCTAAAACCTTGGTGTATCGGGATGATGCTCTAACCAACTGAGCTACCCAGCCAGGGCCTAGGCAAAAAAAAATCTTTAGTCACACTTTGACCTCACCCCCACCAAATGAACAGGAACCCCACCTGTAGCATTTGTCAAGGCTACTCAGCCAAATAACAGGGGAGAGGAGTCTGGGAGGGTGTCTGGCTGTCTCGGACAGAGGTAAGCTCTGCTGACCTCAGGAGGGCAAGTCAGAGCTTTTAGGGCACCGTGGTGCTCAGTACCCAGCCAGCCTGATGACCCAGGCCATCGTGGGGGGTACTCTTAAAGTGGGTTCTACCTGAGGGTTGCCCTATTATCTCCAGTGCCACTCACATAATATCAGAACCACACCAGAAATGACACTGGAGCTAAATTCTAATAGCCTGGCCCATTAATGGCCTCTTATACATATAAATTGTGCGTGATCCCTTTGGGAACTGTAATTTTATTCATAGAGATTGTGCCATCTAATTTGAATATAGCTAACTGTACTTAAGAGATAGGGCGGCCCTGGTGGTTTCTCCTTTCCCTCTTCCTGTCCCCTTTGCGGCCCCAGGCCCGGCCAGCCGAGGGCACACAATGTGGCATGGCCAGCTCAGCTGTGTCTCTGAACAGAGAAAAGAATCCTGAAGTCAGTTAAAATCAACAAAAAGTCAGACCACAGTCTGAATTCTACTCTGCGTGACTTAAGCAAATTACATAACCTCTCTGAGCCGTGGTCTCCTTCCTCATCTGTAAGTGACAGTAGTGTTAGTTTCTAGGGATGTAGGAGAGCAGCACCCCGGGGACGTCTGAGACCACCCAGCAAGGAGCCCTTTTCAGAGGACAATAGCTCCTGGGGGTGGTCTTGCTGCCCTTCCCCACCCTGGGCCATTCAAGGCAGGACTGAGCTCTGAGGAGCGCCAGCTGCAGCTAGAACAGCAGAGGGACAGCCAGCCATGGTGTGGAAACTGGCAGAGAGCCGGGGCACCCCCCTTGGGCACCCTGGGGTCTGTGGCTCTCTCGCTCCACTCCCAAGGCTGTCCTGGTGGGTTGGCCCAAACAGTTCACATGACCGTCTCCACTCACTGCTTGCATTTGGTGCTAAGTGGGGAGGTGGGGTGTCCTCTGCCTCCACCCCACAGGGCGGCAAGGCTCCAGTCCTCTCAGCTCTCAGACTCCCAGCTCACGGGGCTATTACTCCACCTCTGGCCAAGGCCCATCAACTTCTCTGGAGGGACGAGGCCTCTTCTCAGAAGTGTCACCAGCCTCTGTGTTTCTTTCTTGTCCTCCACTGCTCTTCTTCCTCCAGCTGGGGCACTTCACTGAGTCTTAGGAGGTGGGGAAGACTGCGGAGGGGAAAGCCGTCTCTCTCTGAGCAGTACCCTTCAGATGAACTGCCCAGGGCATCAAGCTGATGCCTAGACACCTCCAGAGTGCAGGCTTTCTGGGTGGGTGGGGAATTTCTATACACAAAGCTTTGGTTTTTGTCACAAAAGCTAATGTTGTTGGGTTGTGTGTGTGTGTGTGTCTGTGTGTGTGTGTGTTTTGCTGCTGTTCTTGTTTCTTTCTCTTTTTTTTTTAAGATTTTATTTATTATTTTACAGAGGGGAGGGGAGCGAGAAGTATCAACTCAATAGTTGCTTCACTTTAGTTGTTCATTGATTGCTTGTTGTATGTGTCTTGACCGGGTGAGCCCTGGGTTTCAAACCAGTGACCTCACAGCATTCTAGGTTGATGTTTTATCCACTGCACCACTGCACAGGTCAAGTTTTCCTTCCTTCCTTCCTTCCTTCCTTCCTTCCTTCCTTCCTTCCTTCCTTCCTTCCCTCCCTCCCTCCCTCCCTCCTTCCTTCCTTCCCTCCCTCTCTCCCTCCCTCTTTCCCTCCCTCCCTTCCTTCCCTCCCTCCCTCCCTCCCTCTTTCCCAAGTCAAGTTTGCCTGCCTTCCTTCCTTCCTTCCTTCCTTCCTTCCTTCCTTCCTTCCCTCCCTCCTTCCCTCCCTCCCTCCCTCTTTCCCTCCTTTCCTTTCTTCCTTCCCTCCCTCCCTCCCTCCCTCCCTCCCTCCCTCCCTCCCTCCCTTCCTTCCCTCCCTCCCTTCCTCTCTCTCCCTCCCTCCCTCCCTCCCTTCCTTCCTTCCTCTTTTATCCCTCCCTCCCTCCCTCCCTCCCTCCCTCCCTCCCTCCCTCCCTCCCTCCCTCCTTCATTTCTTGTATCACCCTCTCCCAAGGCATTAAGTATTTGAAGTACTGGGTGAGGCATCAAGTATTTGAAGTACTGAGCACATCCATTTTTGTCTGGACCACTGATCCTCATTCAAAAAAAATGTAAGTAACAAGAGGAAGATGGACAGGAAGGTAATTTTTCCTTTCCCCCCAAGATAATGTATACTGTCATTTTAATTTTCATTTAGCAACATGTACTGCAAACATCTTTCCATGTAAATAAATATGTATAGAATAAATAATTCACATCAGTTAATATATTGAAAACACTATCCACCTCTATCCCCACCCAATGCGACGCTGGTCTCCTCCAGGGCCGAGCGGGTTGTGTAAACACAGTCAGCCCTGCACACTCGGTTGTGGCTTTCTCATCTTTCTCCCAGACTGTTCCCCGGAGAGGATGTGAAGGGAACAGGAAGCTGGTGGGGGTCCAGGGAGTCTGCCGCCACCCACACAGAGCTAGACTCCTGGTAGCCACAGCTGATCCACCTGGGCTTAGGGAAGAGGGTTTGGGGCTCTGTGTTTTGTTGCTTTTGATAAACCTAATCCAGTTCAGTACGATCAGGAGTGTATGAGCTGAAAGCAGTCTCCGCAGAGCTTCCTCAGTGCACAGCTATACATGCATCTGCCTTTAGACGTGGGGTGAAAATGGAGCACCAGGAAGAAGCAAAATGCATAGGGGGGAGATGTTCCCAGCAGCTCAGTGGGAGGGGAGGGGTTTACCCAGATGCCAACAGCGGAGAAGACAAAAGGAAAGTGAAGATCACCGGTTGGGCCTGGGGACTATGACCTCGCCATAAAACAATGAGAATTACAAGCCTCTGTAGCTCTGTGACAAGATGCACAAGATATACCAAATAATGGTGAGTGAAAAAAATGGGCTTCAAATAGTGCGCACACGTTGTGGCCATGGTGCGCAATACTGGGTATCGGAAGGCGCGGCGAGAGCGGGTCCCACAGGGCTGTGCTGCCTGTGCAGCCACGTGAACACATTGATGGCTACTTTAAAGTTAGCATCAAGGCCTGATTGGGCAGTGACTGAGGTCCGCAGGGTGGGTGGACAGGAGAGACCATTCAGGGGACAGGCTTTTCACACAAGCCTCCCGCAAGAGTTGACGTGGCAAAGGGCCTGCTGGGGAGGAAGTGAGTGGAACACACACCCAATGACAACACCTTGGGATGTTTCCCATCTCTGTGCTCTTTTAGGATTTAGTGTTCTAGCTTCTAAAAGCCCCTAGCTGGGAGCTATCTGCTCCAGAACACATGAGCAAGCTTGAACAAGCTGTTCCTGAATGAGACTCATAACTCAGTCCCTGTTCCCTCTGATGGTGGGGTTGAAGCTCCATCTTAGCAGCACACAGAATACCCAGGAAGCAGGGCTTGGCTGAAGCAGGGCTTGGCTGCTGGGCTGGTTCCTAGGCTCTAGGCCTAGGTAGCTCTGGATGACCGGGATAGATCGACAAAGCAGAACATCCGAGCTGGCGCAGTCCCATACACCTCACCTCACTGCTTCCTGTACAGGTCTCCTGATGCGCAGAGGGGTGATGAATTTCCCAAGGGCACGGCCAGTCCAGAACTCAGATCTCCTGCCTCTGTCCTGGCCCTTCTTTGCACCAGCTGCCTTTTCTCGAACCTGGCAGCTGTCAGGGGATGCTTCCTTCTCAGTTCAAAGCAGGAAAAAGCAGCTGTGGGGGGGGGCAGAGGGGAGGCAAGGCCATAGGTCCCACCTGGCGCAAGGGGTCAGAGGTGCCCCAGGGCGCACTCGGCTGGGAAATCCCTCGCCTGCATAGTGCATGCTAATAAGCCTCCTCCTGTCACTGTTTCCTTGTTTCTCAGATGGGATAAACTATTTGGCCCTTGGACAAGATTATTTTTGCATGAAACAGGATTGTTATCACTTAATTGAAAATAATTATCCAATGCAAATTGAGTTCAACTTGTCTAGCTAGAAATAAAGAAGTGAATATTTTGGGTGGTTTCACTGTTGCAAAGGCAGGTATTTTAAGTAAATGAAAGTGACAAGAGTTGGCTGCTCTTTCTGCAGGAACCTTGGGAAATCAGGGCCCCCCATTTTTTAAAAAATATTTTTTTTTAGTGAGAGGAGGGGAGGCAGAGACAGACTCCCGTATGCGCCCGACTGGGGTCCATCAGGCAAGCCCACTAGGGGGCGATGCTATGCTCATATGAGGCCCTTGCTCCCTTGCAGTGGGAGACATTAGTTAGCACCTGAGGTGGAGGCCATGCAGTCATCCTCAGCGCCTGGGGCCAACTCGCTCTAATCAAGCCATGGCTGCATGAGGGGAGGAGAAAGAGAGAGAGAAGCGAACGGGGGAGGGGTGGAGCAGATGGTTACTTCTCCTGTGTGCCCTGACCGACATTCACATGCTGGGCTGATGCTCTACCACTGAGCCAACTGGCCAGGGCTCAGGGGGGCCCTTTCTGAGTGAGTGGTCTGTGGCTGGGAAGTCTGGTTCACCCTGTTGTCTAAAACAGGGCTTGTCTTAGTGGGTCTGTAATGGAGGAGACATCCTGGCAGAGCCAGAAGCCCGTGGGGGTGCTGGGGGTGTCAGGGACATGAGTCATCTCGCTCAGAGGTTCAGCTGCCAAGAGGGTTGTAAGGCCAGAAGGCACGGCTAGGGCCACTACTATCAAAGCAGCTGCCTGGCCCATGCAGGTTCGCATTGGATTCGGACAGTCGGTAAAGAAACAACGAAGCCACAAACTGGTGGGCCATAGCCTTTAATCCTATCTTGCACCCGGCGGGCAAGTAAAAATACACACTGGGCTCCAAAACCCAGTCACACTCAGTGCTCACAAAGCTACTGATTTATCCGAGTTTCCTAGAATCAAAGGTTTCTAGCTCACCAGACTTATTCTCCTCTGTTCCCCATCTCCTTCCTTATCCCAAATACAAACTCTACACAAACTGGCATCTCACTCAGCACTCCACCATCTTGGCTGCTTCTCCTGGCCTACTCCACATGGCCTCCTTCTGCTGCTGGCTCTACTTTCTCTGCTCTCTCATGCTAATCTCAGGAACCAAGAGCGAAGTCCCGTTCTGCCTCCATTTTATAGTGTAGAAATCCAAACCCTTAATCCAATATACATAATAGGGAAGTCTCTAATACAAAGTCACTTCTCTGAGGCATGATAGGATTGTACCACCTCACACCAAAAAGGGTGGGACAGGCTTAATCCCAAAACCAAGCCTCAGGCTACAAGGATTCTCCCTGCCTTTAGCCCACCCCAACACACATTAATATCACCTGGGCAATGGCCTCTTTAACAAAGTGAGCATAATACATTTTATCTGCCCAACAAGGGTTATCCTGACAGACTCAGGCCCTACTCTGGAAACAAGGAGAGAGCACCATTGACATAAGTCTAATGTGGGAGCTCACTTCCTCTCCTCTTGCTGTGCCTTCCATCCAGGCCCTGCACCTTTTACCTCCCAGTACCCCAAGCAAAACCCAGAGTCCTCCAGACTCTCCACAGTCACACCCACACACCCAGCTGACCACCAACTTCTTCTGCTTCCCTAGGTTCTCCTTGGCTTTGTTTACCTCTTTCCAGCCCCACTGTATCAGTTACCCACTGCTGTGGTAACGTCGCCTAACAAACAGCCCCAAATCTCAGCCTACAGCAAGAAGCAGTTCTTTCTCATGGCTCCACTGCTCTGCTGACCTCAGCTGGGCTGGTTTGTGAGAGCGCAAGTGGGAGGGAAGCTCTGCTCCATGTCTCTCCTGCTCCAGGTTCAATGGGCGGGCCAGACACGTCTTTCCTCTGGTGATGGCAGACACACAAATGGGCAAGAGAAAATACATGAGGTCTCTTAAGGTCAATCTCAGATCTGGTGTCCAGTGCTTCTGCCCCATTTCATTGACCAAAGTAAGTCACAAAACTAAGCCCAGAGTCCAGAGCTAGGACAGTAACTGTTCCACAATGAGGCTGTTGCCACAATATAGCAGCGAGGGCTGCTGTTCTAGTCTTACCACCCCTGAGAGTGCCCACCTCTGGTCTCTCCCCCTTTAATGTATTCTCCACAGCATAGTTAGTTTGCTCCTTATGAAACGCAAACCTGACCATGTCACGTTTCAGCTTAAGATCCTTCCTTCACTTGGTGGTGTTATTTCCCTTTCCTGAGAATAACTGGAATTCAATTGTAAAAGCTCTGTCTTTAACAATATCCTAAGGGTCCTATGAAATGTGCCAACATTACAGCTGTTATGGTGGCACCTCTGGTTGAGTTGCCTGGGTCTTCTCCCTGCTAGGGGCAGCCCTGGCTCTTTATGTCTGTGTATGGCAGTGCATGGGAGGCCCACAACCTGCACGTGCCAGTGCTCCCAGGAAGCCCACAGAGCAAACCCTCGGCTTGGTTCGGGAGCCTGGCAGCTGCAGAGCCGCGCCGTGTGTGTGTGTGTGTGTGTGGGGGGGGGCATTCTTTGCACGTTGTTGCACAGGAAGGCCAAGCACAGCACTGGGCTCATGGGAGGGACTGTTATGCTCTTCCAAAACTCAACCACAAATCTACCCAAATGTAAACTTTCCTACAATAAACTACTTGGCCTTAGTGAAGTTGTTGTATAGATAAGTACCACTTAAAATGTGACCTGAAGACCAGTGCCAGTCTGCAAATTCTTGGTTGTATGTCCCTGAAGGAATAAGGAGCTTGCACCAGAATGTCCTTCACTATCAGTCACTAAGCACACAGTTCAATTGAGCTGACTTTTTTTCACAGCCCAACTTTCTCGGAAGCAAGCAGTGTGCTGTTTACTCCCTAGTCCAAGCTCCTCATCTCATATGTACAACTATCGGTTTGGGGCCTTGTTACTCTGAGACTGCTCATGTCTCCCCTGCTCCTGGAAACATGGACCCAAGGTGCCCAAGTGTCTGTGAGTCATATCCCAGAGGAAAATTAAGAAGGCAGGGAGAGGACAAATGCAAACCCAGGAAACTTCTTCACAAAAAGTGGTTGAAAGCTTATAAACATAATATATGCCTGTAATAAATTAAAATGATACTTTTTCTAACAGCAAAGCCCTTTGGAGATAAGCAAGAGGAACAGTTTGGTATGTGTCCTTCAGATTTCTTCTGATGCATATACACAGACACGTTTCTTTAAAAATATGCACACGTTCCCAAACATCAATATTCATGTCCGTATTAACGGTAGTTTTATTTATTTTTAATAAAAAATGAACCTTAGGATGCATTAATTTTGCAACGTTAATGCTTCTTGTTCTGAAACAAAGCATAAACATGTGCACAGTTCTGGGAAGCACAGAGGATGAAGGCCTGGGACCAGAACGAGGTGACCCTGCGCGTGGCCGTGCGTGTGGAACCCTGGCCACGATCCTGAGGGGTCTGCCCTGCCGAGAGCCCGTGTTCTGTGCGGCTGCTCACCCAGCCAGGGCTCGCTGGGCCGACTGCTGCGCGTGGCCGTGCGTGTGGAACCCTGGCCACGGTCCTGAGGGGTCTGCCCTGCCGAGAGCCCGTGTTCTGTGCGGCTGCTCACCCAGCCAGGGCTCGCTGGGCCGACTGCTGCGTGTGGCCGTGCGTGTGGAACCCTGGCCACGATCCTGAGGGGTCTGCCCTGCCGAGAGCCCGTGTTCTGTGCGGCTGCTCACCCAGCCAGGGTTCGCTGGGCCGACTGCTGCGTGTGGCCGTGCGTGTGGAACCCTGGCCACAGTCCTGAGGGGTCTGCCCTGCCGGGAGCCCATGCTCTGTGCGGCTGCTCACCCAGCCAGGGCTCACTGGGCCGACTGCTGCGCGTGGCTGTGCGTGTGGAACCCTGGCCACGATCCTGAGGGGTCTGCCCTGCCGGGAGCCCGTGTTCTGTGCGACTGCTCACCCAGTCAGGGCTCACTGGGCCGACTGCTGCACGTGGCTGTGCGTGTGGAACCCTGGCCACGGTCCTGAGGGGTCTGCCCTGCTGGGAGCCTGTGCTCTGTGCGGCTGCTCACCCAGCCAGGGCTCACTGGGCCGACTGCTGCGCGTGGTGGCGTTTCACTGGGCAGAGAAGTGGTGATGATTAGAAGGTGATGTCGGGGGGAAGGAACAAGAGGTCAGTGACTAGTGGGGGGAGATAAGGCTGACCCTCTGTGGCTCACCACCCCTCTCCTAAATGACTGCCAAGCTGCTACACACACCCCCGTCTTGATTCACGACACATCTTTCTTCCCTGTCTTTCTTCCAAAGATTCCCCTGTCCCCGCCTATGGTCCCAAACTAGCCCCTGCAGGTCCTCCAGCACTGGGAGCCAGAGTGTGACTCCCCTGGGAGAGAGGGCTGGTTTGCACTGCAGAAGTGGTTTTCAGGGTTCTAGCTCATTATGACAGCAGACTCGGTACTTAAACATTAAGAGGAGAGTTGCATTTATGAAGCCTGTGTTGTGTACATAGTGAGAAGTTAATTCATGAGAAGGTGAAGGGTGGCGTTTGGGGGGGTTCTACTGTGCCCTGCCCATTGAACACACTTCTAGTGGGTAAACCCACCAGACACACACTTCCACTTTGACAGCTGGTCTTGTAAAATGGGAACCATTTAAACACGGGAATTCACCTATGCTAATCTGGATAATTTAAAAAAACAACAAAAAACCCAACCAAAATACCCCACAGAAATTCAGAAGGAACTGCTGCTGGTCTGTGCAAATACACCTGGCAGGCAGCTTTCTCCATGTTATTCCAGCCACACTTCTGAAATGACTGGTGCAGGCACCCTCGGGTCCTAGGGGCAGGGCCCCTTCTGAAGGCCTCCTGGTCCAGGCTGCTCTGCAGTGAGCCTGGAGGGTCTGCTGACCCCATGCCAAGCCCTGGACACCTGCCAGGCTCCTCTGTGCTTGGTTCACATCACTTAACCCCCCCCCCCCATATTCCCCTTCCCCCTCAACTCTCTTTTCTGGGTCTCTGTGTTGCCTTCTGTAAACTGGGGTGAGCACTGGTGGTGGGGGTGGGGCAAAAAAAAGTTCATTCCAAAATAAAATAAGATGAGGAGGATTCTCTTAAGAATACTTCCCAATCTGTTATTATAAAAACAAATAAGGAGAAAACAGATCAGCTAAGATTCCAGAGCTGGCCTGGGTTCAAGACCATATCTCAAGATCTTGTCCTGAGATCCGCTCACCCCATCTCAAGACATTGTGTCTATTTTCTTTGGTCCCCCAAATTTAAATGACCTCTGCTACCCCCTTCCCGACACACATGCACGTGTACTTAGCTCTCTAGTCTGTGTCTGGCTTCCCATCTGTATCCCGAAGAACAGTGAATGGGGACCTCAGCCACATCATTCAGACTCTTGAGCTCCACATCCATCCCACCTGCTCTCCACGGCACCCCACAGCTGGCAGGACTGCCTGACCCTCTCTGAGGTCGTTGAGAGCACAGCCCGCCCTTAACCAGCCATGCTAGGACTGTTCCTGGATTCAGCACAAGAGCAGCTCCATCTGCAGCCCAGCCGCTCTCGTCCCGGCCCTGCACCTCTCCCATCACACTCCAGGCACAGCCCCGGCCAATCTCTCCACCTGCATGCATCTTCCATTGGCCTGGAATGCATCCTCTGAGCCTTTCAACGAGCATGTCTGAGATGCTGTTTCTCCTGCATTCACTCTGCCTTCACCTTTGAGCCTTAGTGCAAGAGTCACCTCCCAGGGGAAGCCATCCCGGATTACACTCTTCCAATCCAAGTCAGAACAGTCTCTCCTGCCCCAACCCCTCTCAGCTCTATGAATCTTGTACCAGTCAACTGTGTATGTACCATATTAACTTATAGCTTTTTTTATACTGCATTTTAAAGTATTTTTTAAAAACAACATATCACTTACATAAAGTGTAATACATTAGCTTGATACATTTTCCCATATTTATACATCCATGTGTGGGTTTGGGATACAGAGGCACAGACTGAAAAGCTAAAAGACTCTTGTTGGTCTGTGTGACTTGGGGAGAGGTAGCTACCTCTAGGTGACTTAGAAGTTAGAGGCCAGAGAAAGACACATGCTCAGCATCCTGGGGTGGGGTTAGGAGATCTCAGCATAAGGGTCTGATCAAGATCAATGCATTTTTGGCACAGGCGAGAGACCACGCTGACTGTGCAACTTTAGAAATCTTGATAATGGTTTCTGCATGCTCAGTTGAACTTATTGCTATCATTGACTTTTCCATTCTCCCACTGTCAAACATTTCCAATATCTATAATTATGAAGAATATTCAACAGACATCTTTGTAGGTAATTCATTAAAATAATTTTTTTCCCATTGACGAGAGAGAGAGAGAGAGAAGCACAAACTAGTTGCTTCACCTAGTTGTTCCATTTAGTTGTGTACTCACTGATTGCTCCTCACACCCTGACTGGGAGTCAAACCAGCGACCTCTGATGTGCAGGGTTGACGCTTAACTTACTGAGCCACCCGGCCAGGGCCTGTAGGTAATTCTGTAAACATTCCTGGTTAGCTTTTAGGGTAAAGCCCTAGAAATAAAGATCCTGGGCCTGAGGAGTAACCCTTGTAAGACTTTACACATAAAGCCCGAGAGCTGAAGTGGAACTTGGATTTGTCTGCTTGGGCTGCCACAACAAAATGCCACCCACCGGGTGGCTTCAACAACAGAAATGTATTTTTGTCATAGTTCTGGAAGTTGGAAGCCCCAAATCCAGGTGCTGGCAGGGTTGGATTCCTCTGAGGCCTCTTTGTCTTGTAGATGGCCACCCTCTCGCTGCCTCTTCGCAGGGTCCATTCCTTTGTGCATGTGCCCAGGTGTCTCTTTGTCCTAATCTCTTCCTATAAGGGCACCAGTCAGATTGATTAAAGCCTACCCTACTGGCCTCGTTTTAACTTAATTACCTCTTTAAAGGCCCGATCTCCAAATACAGTTCATACTCTGAGGAACTGGGGGTTAGGACTGCAACTGTGAATTGAGGGGGGGGGGGAATATAGTTCAGACCATAACAGAACTCTTTCTTAGAGGTTGGAAATGTCCCGTCTACGGCCATACCACCCTGAACGCGCCCGATCTCGTCTGATCTCGGAAGCTAAGCAGGGTCGGGCCTGGTTAGTACTTGGATGGGAGGCTGGAAATGTCCCTTGGTGTCACTTGACTTGGTTGTGGTCGCCTTGGCTCCTTTGCAAAGCTGATATGTATTTTGGTATGAAGACCCTTGTGTCTCTCAGCCTCACCCTGTCTCCCTTCCTTCCTGTCTTTTATCTAAACGACACTGTTGACAGCTGTCAATCAATCTAAATTAGGGAGTCTCAACCTTTAATGCTCATTGGAATTGCCTGAGAGCTTAAAAAACTACCCTGGTGTTTGGGTCCCAACCCAACAGATTCTGATGTCATTAGTCTGGGGGTGAATCCTGGGCAGGAGGGACCCTGGAACTCTTCAGGGGGTTCCAGTGTTTTGTTAAGGTGCGAATTCCTGTCTCTGGTCTCTCTTCTTTGCCTTTGCAAAGCCTGAGACAGGGCACAGGGACTGTCTAATTACCATCTCCCAAAGTTAATTAAAGCTCCGTATTCTAAAGCCTGTTTTTAACTCCCCTAAACAAGTTCATTTTAAAGCATGGCAGTAATTTGGCTCTTTTGTTAAAATTAAAGTCCTTAAAATAAAAATTAAAAGACAAAATGAAAAACCATTGGGCATAGAAAATCCACCCTGGGCTTAATAGAGTCTCTTAAATTGGGGACTGGAGTGTGGGCTGGGGAGCTCGCTATACATTGTGGTCCTCGAGGCTTATGTTCTGTGTAAGCTTTTAAAAGAAGAGGATAAAGCTAATTTCCACGGGAGCCCTGCTTCTGTGGTGGGTTGATTAGGAAACTTAAGTTTGGACTCCTCCAAGTTTAGTGCCCTAACTTTCAATGTGTGAAACAAAACTTTAGAAGATTCCATCCATGGATGTTCCTCAGACACACTGAGCTAAAGATGCCAGAGACAAAAGAGTCTTGATTGGATGATCCCACTTATATGAAGTTGAAGTGCAGGTGAAACTAACCTGAAGTGACAGCCATCAGAAAATGGTTGCCTCTGACATGTGTGTATTTGTTGGACAGTTAGGTCCTGAATGAATACTTTTCAGAGGCCTTGGTGGACAGAGGTTCACACAGCTCAGCTGGTTCTCGGGGAAGATGTCTGTGGTACTGGTTCCTCTTCAAACCATGGCTTTCACAAGTGGTCCAGGGTCCATCGTGGTTCAGATGGAGTCACGGCCCCGGTCCCGGGGCCCTGGCACAGTCTGGCCTCTGCCTGCTCCCTCTGCTCCTCTGTGCTGCTCCTCCACCCTCAGCCCTGCACCTGGCAGAAAAATGTCACACCTGTGCTCATGCTGTCCTTTCTGCTGAAATAACCTTTCCAATATTGTTCACCTGGAATGAGGACATCCTTCATGTCATGGCAGGGGCATCACTTCTTTGCCTCCAGGGATGGCATTAATCATGCCTTTCACTTGTCACTGTTTGCTTAGGTGTCTGAGTGCTCTTTTGGGGACAGTATTGTCTTGATTTGTAATACTGGACGCAGTGCTGGGCACTGGGGAGGGGTTTAGAAATGGTGTTTGTCGCTGACTTGTGTTAGTTTAGGATGGAAATGGAGAGCTGTAGAAAAATGCCTTTTGGTACAGCCATCCATTTATTCAGAACAATATGTAAAACAGGATGGAGAAGCTTGTGATCCTAATGACTCTCTGAGAAAGACTTGACTTAGTGGGTCGGGATCTGAAGACACAGGCATGAGCTGTCCCCAGCTCCCGAGCAGGCAGCAGAATGGCTCTACAAAACAGAGGGACACAAACAGGACGCCGGGGTGGGGCAGTGAGGGGGGAATGGAGAAGAGATGGAGAGAAGGTGGAGAGTGGGCAGAGGGACAGTGGGAAGCTGTGCTCTGTGAAATGTAACACATTCTCTAGCCCCAAAATCTTCACAGAGGTTCCCCAAACCATGGAATGTTTAATGGAAATGTATTTGTGTGAGTGTGTGAATACGTATATATAAATGTGAGCATGTGTATCTGTGCCTGTGTGTATAAGTGTGAGCATGTGAGTGCAGATGTGTGCATGTGGGGGATGTGAACATGGATGGGAATGTGTATGTGGGAGAGTGTGTGTGTGTGTGTGTGTGTGTGTGTGTGTGTACTGGGACAGAGTCCGCCCTTCCTGCCTGGACAGTTTCATGGAAGGGAGTGTGTATGTGGGAGTGTGTGTGTGTGTGTGTGTGTGTGTGTGTGTGTACTGGGACAGAGTCCGCCCTTCCTGCCTGGACAGTTTCATGGATGGGAGTGTGTATGTGGGAGTGTGTGTGTGTGTGTGTGTATACTGGGACAGAGTCTGCCCTTCCTGCCTGGACAGTTTCATGGAAGGGAGTGTGTATGTGGGAGTGTGTGTGTGTGTGTGTGTGTGTGTGTGTGTGTGTACTGGGACAGAGTCCGCCATTCCTGCCTGGACAGTTTCATGGATGGGAGTGTGTATGTGGGAGTGTGTGTGTGTGTGTGTACTGGGACAGAGTCCACCATTCCTGCCTGGACAGTCTCTGGAGGGAGGCCGAGGCAGCCTGTGACCTCGGCCGGGGCTCTCCGGGCAATCACGGAAAGCACTGACCACGAGGTCGGCTCCATGCGGGGGCCCAATCTCTGGGAGGCCAGTAGCCCCCACTGAGGTCTGAGCCACACACTTATTGGGCACCCATCTCAGGGACAGTCACTATTTTTATCAAAAGAGCCAATCTTGGTTGCCAGGCAGTGCCTAGCTGGAACCAGGTATTGAAGAGTGAAGCTTCCAAGACTCGAAGGGAAAGCTGATTGTGATTGGTTGGCAATCAATGTCTCCCCTGGCTCCGACTGGGGTGGCAGCAGCAAGCATGCCACGTTTGCCAGCCCTGTCCTCCTAATGGGGACACTGAAAGCAGGTGTGGCCAGACAGGAAATCCACGGAAGTTGGGAGGCGCCTGGAGCAGAAGCAAAAGTTTCCTCATGCAACCTCTGATCCGGCTGACGAGCTGGCGGAAGCAAAGGGGAGGCATTTCCAGCAGTGTCTGGGGTCCAGGACTAAAGAGGGCATGACAGGCAACAAGCAGGACCGGAAGTCCGCGCCGATGGGGAGGGCCTAGAGTGCTGTCCCCAGGAGGGCAGTCCCTACCAGGGGCCCTCAGGCAGGTTCAAAGGAGGCTGCTCTCAGCCCAGCAGACACCTGCAGGTGGAACCCCGACCTCCCAGCTCATCCCTCCCCAAGGGGGCTTTCTCTGTGGCTGTTCTGAGCAGACTGTGTGAACAGCTCCTGGTGTTGTGTATGTTGTGAGCTGCTGCAGGTGTTGGACAGAAGCCCGCAGATCATTTGCATGGGATGGGGAACACACTTTTTGTTCCCCTCCCCCCCTTCGCAAATTGCAAATTTCACTTTTACAGCCCAACTTTGCCCATGTGAACCACACGGGTTTCTCCACAGTGCCTCTGAAGTCTGTTGTCAGAGACACCCAGCTTTCCTTTGGGGTGTTTCAGCCTCACTAGCCTCTGGAGCTCTGAAAAGCTCCCCCCCCAGCTACTGACACCGCCTGCTTCATGCCCCCTCCAGACTCTGCCCCGCGCCCCATTCCCTGCCTGTGGAGCAAGTCCCACCCCGGGAGGCATGAGCCCGGCTGTCAGTCTGGCTCTGCCCCTCAGTGTGGGAAGCGGGGCTCTCTCTCAGCCTGTTTCCCCATATGTACCACAGAGGGTTCTAGACTTGATCAGTTCTGGTCTCCAAGTTGTAGATTTTCTGATCTTGACAGTCTCTTTGTCCCAGGGACTGTTTCTGTGGCAGTTTGCCATTCTCTGCCTCAGTTTCTTTTATAGCAAGTGGTGGGACTTGCGTTGGCCCGACGGTCTGGGACCACGAGGTCTCTAGGGTGTCTCCTTCCGGTACTGGGATCTGTGACTGCTCCCTGTTTTCTTTCCAATTTCCTCCCTGTCCTCAGGTCTGTATCTTTGTGTCCATTTGCTCTCTGGCTCTTGATGATGTGTGTGTGGGGAGCTGTCACTTCTAAGGGGCTTGCTCGTGCTAAGAGGGCTCCTGGCAGGGAGGGAGGTCTCCTCGCCGCCCCATTCTTGGCTCCATGTCACAGTCCAGCTTGTGGCTTGGCCACAGCTTCTTGCAAACAGCTGTCATCTGGACACAGGGTACAAGTCTGTAGAGACTCAATAGTTAAACACTAAATGCATTTTTTTACTCACTCCTAATGTAGTGGAGTTTTCAGAGAAGCTATTTTCTGTTGACAAAGTGTAGCAGAGGGAGACGGCAGTGGGGTGTGAGGGGGAAGGCCCCAAAGCCTAGACCTGGTTCTGCCCCTGACTTGAGATATGACCATGGGCAAGCCTTTCCTCGTTCTGACCTCGGTTTCCCCAACTGTAAAATGGGGGTGAAATTGGGTGAACCACAGTAGACTAGACAATCTTTTAGGTCCTTTGCAGTTCTTTTTTGTTTGTTTGTTTGTTTTGTTTTTGTATTTTTCTGAAGTTAGAAGCAGGGAGACAGACTCCCACATGTGTCCAACTGGGATCCACCCAGCATGCCCACCAGGGGGCAACACTCTGCATTGCTCCGTTGTGGCCAGAGCCATTCCAGCGCCTGAGGCAGAGGCCATGGAGCCGTCCTCAGTGCCTGGGCCAACTCTGCTCCAATGGAGCCTTGGCTGTGGGAGGGGAAGAGAGAGACAGAGAGGAAGGAGAAGGGGAAGGGTGAAGAAGCAGATTCGTGCTTCTCCTGTGTGCCCTGACTGGGAATCAAATCTGGGACTTCCACACACTGGGATGACACTAGCACTGAGCCCAGCCGGCCAGGGCCTAGGCCCTTTGCAATCCTGACATCCACCAGAACGTCAAGGATCCTACGCCATGGCCAGGTCTCCCCACCCTTTGAGCAGAGCCTTACTTGCTCTGGGAAGGGAAGGCTGTGAGACCAGGACCCCTGGGGCACAGAGTGGGGTGGCAGGGAATCAAGAGTGACCCAGAAGGTCACGCTTAAGTGAGGCAATGAAACCAGAAAACTCCCCAGAGTAGCCAAGTGCAGGAGGCTTCCATGCAAATCACCAGAAGAGATGATTAATTGGGTGTAGGTGAAAACAGAAGAGAGGTGGCTGCTGACCCATGACTTGCGGATGGTGGATCCGATGGTGGATCCCTTGGGCCCCTGAGGCCCCGCTGGCAGTAGGCGTGGAGGATGAGGTGGGGTGTGAAAGGAGGCAGAGCAGAGTTGACAGGCTCCCCTCCCAGAAAGACCAGCCACACTAGCCAGGCGAGCGGGCAGCCTGCTGGTGGAGGGAGGGTGAGAAAGGCACACAGAGTTTCCATTTCAGAGAGGTTCCCTGTACTGCCTCAACTCTGACACCTAACTTGGGGGTGGGGGGAGGGGGTGGAGAGGAGGAAGGAGCAGAGACTTTTCTGAGCAACATTTCTAGCACCCAGAGCTATTAGAATTCATGACCTCTCTGGGGGGCTTCCTCCCTGTCCCTGGCCCCACTCTCAGCAGATGCTTGAATCTCCACAGCTCTGGTTATTCACTTTCCGGAACCAGGAGCCCCCTGTGCCCCAGGCCTGTCCCACTGTTGGGAACCCTAGCAGGGAAGGGTTTCCTGGCCACCAAGCCAGAGTCAGCATCCCCAGCTGCGTTGGCATAGGGCACAACACGCCCCTGAGATGTTCAGCTTGCTTCTGTTCTGTGCAGACTCTTATGTAGGAAGCAGGGATAAAACATGTAAAATTATTACCAAGATACAAGTTTCATGGCAGGCCTGGGACCTTGTTCTAGGGATTAGGATCTGGTTCAGTTTCTGTCTCAGTTTCCATTTTTGAGATAAAGATTACTTTGGTGGTTAATTTTATGTGTAAACTTAGCTAGGCTATGATACCCAGATGTTTAGCCAAATACTAGTCTAGGTGTTGCTGGAGAGGTATTTTGTAGGTGTGATTAGATCAGTTCACTTTAAGTACGGCAGATTACCCTCCACAATGTGGAATTCACGCAATTAGCCAAAAGGCCTTAATTAGGCAAAACCCTCAGTTTTCTGAAGAAGGAATTCTGCTTCAAAACTGTGAGATCAGGCCCTGGCCGGTTGGCTCAGCGGTAGAGCGTCGGCCTGGCGTGAGGGGGACCTGGGTTCGATTCCCGGCCAGGGCACATAGGAGAAGCGCCCATTTGCTTCACTATCCCCCACCCCCTCCTTCCTCTCTGTCTCTCTCTTCCCCTCCTGCAGCCAGGGCTCCATTGGAGCAAAGATGGCCTGGGCGCTGGGGATGGCTCCTTGGCCTCTACCCCAGGTGCTAGAGTGGCTCTGGTCGCGGCAGAGCGACGCCCCAGAGGGGCAGAGCATCGCCCCCTGGTGGGCAGAGCGTTGCCCCTGGTGGGCATGCCGGGTGGATCTCGGTCGGGCGCATGTGGGAGTCTGTCTGTCTCTCCCCGTTTCCAGCTTCAGAAAAAAACCCAAAACCCAAAAAACAAAAAAAACCTGTGAGATCAAAGTCCCACCTGAGTTTCCAGCCTGCTGGCCTGCCCTAAATATTTTGTTTTGAAATGGCCAGTCCTACAACCGTGTGAGTTTAAATCTTTGTTGTAGAACTAAATGGGGTTTGCCTCTGTCTTGCCAACTGGAGACAACAGAAGCATCATCAGGGTCGGGTGCCCTCCATGTCAGCACAGGACCAGGGCACGGGGTTGGGCTGTGAACCAAGCGTTCTTTACGGGTCTCCACCTGGCTGCGCCATGGGAACTGGTGGCTCTTACTTTCTTACGTAACTAACACTTCTCCCTTACTTGTGACTTTGGAGAGTTATTAATGGTGTGGAAGCTAAAAACTGAGGCCTCTCTTCTTGAAGCTGCCGGAGAAATAGCCAGTTCTAACACTTTAGGCTGGTTTATGCTCAGTAAGGTGCTGTGAAGGGACAGGACCCATGCTACACAGGGATTCTCATTGAGACAATATCAAATGGAGGGATTATGCTCCTTGTTAAGGGATTGACACTGAACATTTCCTAAAAAGGGCCACAGGTGTGACATTTAACCAATTGTCACAGCACGATGCACAAGTACCTAAGTGATTATTGGTGAGGTCAGAATGAGGAAGTGGCTGGTGGGGCCACGAGGAATCTGCTGGAAGACTCTCTTGGGAGAGAGCTTAGGCCTGACATAAGCAGCTGGAAAGAGGGATGGAGAAGGGGAGTCCATAGAGCAAGAAGACTCTCAGAGGCTGGGTCACAGGAGCTGCTTGCTGAGCCCGAGTTGTTAACCTGGGTACAACTGGCAGAGCTGAGCACTGGCAGGGAAGGACTGTTCTTGAGCCAGTGGTGATTCTGACTTGGGTCAGCCCAGGGCTACCTATGACCTGTAGACCACAGAACACCAGAGGAAGGACTGAGAACTCATCTATAATGATCTTCCTGCTTCCAATTTTACAATGAGGAAACCGAGCCCTGGCCAGTTGGCTCAGCGGTAGAGCATTGGTCTGGCGTGTAGATTTCCCGGGTTCGATTTCCAGTCAGGGCACACAGGAGAGGTGACCATCTGCTTCACCCTGCCCCTTCTCTTTCTCCCTCTTCCCCTTCTGCAGCCATGGCCCAAATGATTCGACCAAGTTGGCCCCGGGTGCTGAGGATGGCTCCATGGCTTTGCCTCAGCACTAAAATAGCTCAGTTGCCAAGCAACAGAGCAGCAGTCCTACATGGGCAGAGCATCATCTGGTAGGGGGCTTGCTGGGTGGATCCCAGTCAGGGCACATGTGGGAGGCCTGTCTGTCTGCCTCCTCACCTCTCACTTAATAAAAAAAAAAGAAAAAGAAAAAGAAACCAAGGCCCAGAGAGGCAGTCAGAGGTCATCAGAGCTCAAAATGTCACGTCCTTGTGATAGCATCTGACTAGCAATGTGTTTATACTGGTGTTACATGTGAGAGGCTGCTATGTTTGGTAGACATACTGAGGGGGACACGTGGGAATCCCTAAGGGCTGTCCGTTAGTGTATCCACAGCTGACCTCTGATGAAAGGTAAGCAGGTAACAGCACTGGCCTGGTTTTTCCTCAGGAAATCTTCCTTTGCATGGATAACCCACTGTCCCCCTTCACTGGGGCAGCTGCAGGCCGTTTCCAGAGAGGCCCTTTCCTCATGTGAATAGAAGATATGAGACTCCTGGCCTTCAACCTATCCTGGGTCCCTAGCACCACCCCAGTGACCCCTAGAGACGTTCCCTTGCCCCTTCCCTTCAGTGGGCCTTCCATTCCTCCCCACTCCTCTCACTATTCTTGGAAAAGCTTTCCCATTAAAGGGGAGGCACTGAGGCTACCATCGCCTCCCCTCGCTCCCCTGCCTGCCCACCTGTCTTCGCCTCCCTTCGCGCATCCCTCTGCAGCCATCCGTTCCCTCCTCCTCGCCTGCCGCTGAGTCTCCTTCAGCTCCCCACTGCCCTCTTCTCTTTCAGCACCTTCTGTCAACAGCGCCTGGACTCCAGCACTTTTCTGTCCTGTGAACCTTTCACGGCCAAGGGCTTCAGAGACACACTTTCTCTCTCCTCTCTGCTGCTCATTCTCTCCTCGCTGCACGGAGCCTGGCTCCTTGGCCCACTGCCGCCCTGGAACTTCTCCGGGAAGGTCTCCAAGGAGGAGCATGTCCCCGAATCTCACAGATGCTTCCAGTCCGTACGTGTATTTGCCCAACATGTATTTCACAAAGGAACTGAGGCGTAAGGATATGTGCAAGGCCAGAAATTATGAATAATTACAATAGTCTTACGCTTAGTGTAGAACAGACTGGAAATTCAAAGAGAAAAATAACTGAGAAAATACTGCACCCCCCAATAAAAGCTCAGGGAATAAAAACAAAGTGCAACTTGGTAGAAGCAATTCTGGGAACTTCTGGAGAGTGTAATGGGTTGCACAGTGCTTCCTCCAAAAGTTAAATCAAGTCTTAACCCCTGGCACCCAAGACTGTGAACTTATTTGGAAATAGGGTCTTTGCAGATGTAAATAAGGATACTGGGATGAGACCGTCCTGGATGTAGGGTGGGCCCTAAAGCCAAGACACACAGAGACAGAGAGGAGAAGATGGAGGCTGAGATTGGAGTTATACATCTACAAACCCAGAAGGCCAAGAACTGCTAACAGCCACCAGCATCTAGCAGAGGCATGAACAAACTTTTCCTTAGAACATCAAGACAGAACCAACTCTGCTGACATCTTGATTTCAGACTGAGGACCTCCAGGGCTGTGAAAACAAAATCCTGTTGTTGTACGTGATCTAGTTTGTAGTGGTGATAGGTAACCATAGCCTCAGGAAGCAAGTGTGGGGCACATCCTTGCTCTTTCATATCCCCGTGCCTTTGCCACCGTGGTTCCTTCTCCTAGAAGGGCTGTTCCACTTCTGTTAACCTGGAAAACAATCTGCTAAAAAGACCCATCGGAAGTCCCGGGCAGGAGAGGTCCTGCCCAGCCCTAACTCTTCCTGCCTCTCCTCACCTGTATGCGTCTTATTTTTGTGTTTGTCTCTTCAATTGCTTGTTAGCCTCTGAGGCTTGAGATTTCTCTTAATAAAGTCAACCTCGAGCAAGAAGACAATTGGCATAAAAAAGGCCCGTGGCAAATATCTGTTGTCTAACTCAGAAGGCAGTAAGAATACCAAAAAGGAAAGGATTAATGGTGGCTGGCGTGGTCATAAAAGTGAAATAGGGTAATCTGGGCAGAGGCAGCAACACAGGGATCAAGGTAACCATGAAGAAATTATAGACTGTCTTATTTTGTATGTAATCTTTTGTTGGCAGAAGAATTTTCAGTTGTTTCTGATGACAAGCTTTTCTCCATATCTTTTATCAACAGATTATTGATATGTTAACCCTGTCTCTCCTTAAACAAACACAGCCCACAGCAATCTTCTCAGTGTGGCATTCACAAATGCATAATGTTTCTTTGCCCATCAGAGTAGCAATGAGAAATAGGAATGAAAATACTCCATGTTATTGTGGGAGTAGGGAGATGAACACTTATACCCTGACAGGAATGTAACTTGGCAATATGAATTAAAACTTGCATGAAATATATGCATGTGTTTTTGACCCATAAATTCTATTTTATAAAAATTACAAACAACCAGAAAGTTCAATAGCAGGAAGCTGATTAAATAAATTATGGTATAGCTATATAATAAGGTATCCATGTAGCCATGAAAATTAATGATGTAGATGAATAGTTGATTGAAAATATTTTCATTATGAAATATAAAAGTAGGTTATAAAACAATGTATATATGTATAGAAAAATCTAGGAGGATAGTAAGAATGTTAATTGTTTCTTTGGGTAGAAGAATCAGGTATAATTTTTGAGTTTAAAAAAATATTCCCCCCTTAGGTGTACTCACTGTAAAATATAAAAATAAACACCTTGGTAACTGTTAATAGCATAGTTCTGAAATAAAAGGCACAGCAGGTCCATGAAAGTCAGGCTTTTTCATTGAAATAATGGGACATGGTCTATTTCTGCTCTACTTTTAAAATGCCAAATATGAACCAAGCTAGGACGCAGGACAGGATCCACTCGGGCTGCTTCTAATCCAAGTGGGGCCAGAGGCAGATGACGTTTAGAGTCTTCTCAATCCTAGCAAGACAGAGGTCCTCATTGTTGGGACATCTGCTTTTCTTTTCTTAATTGTATTGATCCATTTAACATCTTATTTGATTGTCAAATCTTTATATACGTATTTTAAACTCCCCCTTCTTGTCGGGAAAGTTGGTGTGTGAGTAGACTGGCTGACTACTTCTAAGTGAACACCTGTTGTAAGCAGGTGCCAAGGGCCTCAGGAGGAACAGAGCAGAGGCCCCTCTGTGTTCAGTCTTTTCTGACATCTTCATGCCCACAGGTAAAGCAGCTCAGCTACCTGCATATCAATGCAGGGACCTGGAGGGTAAATGATATCCCAGAACAAAATATTTGTCTAATAAAACTGGGGAGGAAAAATAAGAACATACCGAAAAAGTTTCCTCCTCCAACAATCTTGTAAGTATGGAAGATGCTATGGAATGGCAGTCCCATTTCCGCCCAGAAAGCAGATGCCCTCCATCAGAAGGAATGCCAGACACACCACATCAGTAATAAGCCATGCCCACCTCAGGTCCTATTGAGGAATAATGCCTATTATCTCAAGGCCTATCCCTCTCTGAGCCAGCTGGCACTTTTGGCAGGATGTTAAGTCTCTGGTCATCCACCTTAAGGTCAAAACGATTCCAGCTGATGTTAGGAAGCCATGCACCAATCCACGACGAGCCCTTACACTTAGCTGGATGCGGGCAGCCACAGGGAAGTGTGGACTATGGACTGTAGACCTACAGGTTACACAAAAACTGATGGGAGAGCCTTTCCCCGGAAAAGATGACCCTACCAGATATACGGCCGTTTGTGTACCTCACAGAGTAAAACCAAATGTGAAAATCCAACATTATAACCCTGTCCTAGTTAACTGATTCTATCCCATTTTATTCTGGCACAGAACCAGTGTTTGGGCAGCAAGGGCATTTAAACCCCAGTCAATGGAGGTTTTGTAACTTCAGCCACTTGTCCAAACAGAGTATGCCCACTGTCCTCCAGACTCTCATTGTCTTTTTACATAAGAGACACACTTATTTACACTATTTCAGACATTTTATTCCTCTAATTCTAACATTAGGCTTTGATAAGTACAAAAGGTTCACAAGTACAAAAGTTTTTGTATAGCTTTGTGGCAATTAAAAACCCATGAAAACAAAACAATTTTTTAAGTGGGGCAATATTCATCTCTATAAAGCTGAGTGACGGTCTTCTTGAAGTATGGCTATAAAAATGGTAAAAATGATTTCATTGTGATTACATCGAAGCTTTTGATGACCGTTTTCCAAAGGTTCCCAGAACTCTGCCTCGTGACATTAACCCTGGACCGACTCCTCGCCTGCCTTTTCCAACAGCCTGGTCCTTGACCTTCAGGTGTCCATGATGCCACCTTCGCTCCTCAGTCCATGACGCTCTGACCAGGAAGATTCTGACTCCAGCCTGACAAGCAAGAAAAGCTTAGATTTCTAGCTACTACCCTTTCCAATGTTTAAAAATAACACTGAAATTGAAAAAGAATTTTTCATATTAGTGTTAATTTTTCTTCTTGAAAGGATTTAATTTAAATAGCAGACTGCAGATGAATTACATTTGATGAGCTTTTGTTTTTTTTCAAAATATTTTAAAAACTGCTCTTGAAAAGATTCGTTCTTAAACTTGTAGGATTTTGAGTCAAAAATGCCCGACTGGAACAGGGGAAGTCCTCGTTTATCTTTCTATTTTCTTACCTAATAACTCATTGAACAGGGAACAGATCTTTGTTTGCCAAGGTCTTTGTTCAGCAGCTCTAGGTATGGCTGAGATTAAAAAAACAAACAAAATATACACCAAAAACACCTCACTTTCTTTAATCTCAGGTAATAAAAACACTGCTCTAACGTTGTAGACGTGAAGACCAGACGCCCTGGAAAGCCAAGCCCGAAGCTGCCTCACAGTTTCGACTTCTTCTTCCTCTGCTTAATGAGGAACAGATTGTCGCCATCGTCCTCGCCCATGCAGCTCTCCCTCCGCCTGTGCCGGCCCCGCTTGCCCTCCCGGGCGGGCTCCTCTCCCCTCGGTTTGTGGTGACGGGAGTGGTGAGAGGACTTGTGAGGCTTCTGGGTTTTGAAGGTGCCAGGTGGAGAGTGGGTTTTTGGGCCCCTGGGGAAGTCCTCGTCAATGTCGTGACACCTGTCCGCCTTCCTGTGCTTCTCATGCTCTCTGCTGCTCCTGCTCGTTGTTTCTTTGTGGGTTTCTTTCTTTTCTTGAGGCCACCTGCTACTTTTCCATGAGGCCTGGCTCGTTCTCCTATCATGGTGGGACCTCTGATTTGCTGCTTTCGCATGCGGCCTCTTGAACTGCTTTGGAAAATCCCCACTTTTCTGGAGTTCTGGAAAATATGAAAATATTTTTGCATATTCTGCAGCTGGACAGTCCATGCGGAGCTTTCACAGGGCCGTAAATAACAGCAGAGAGGGAAGCCAGACATTTAAATGCATTAATGATATGACACCCTAAGGAGCCTTTTCTAAGGTAAAAATCACTCGCAAAATATCATATGATTGTAGTGCTACATTTCTGATTGTTAACAATGAAAACCATCCAGAAATCCAATGATATTTATTCTGTTCAGTACAATTTAAGTAGGTTAAACAATGCAGACAAGGACTACTGAAAGCAGGAATCATCTTAGGTCTGTGAAGAAAAGCCACGTCAGATCAATTCAAGGGACAGCCCTTGATGATAAAGTGAAGCAAGATGCATAAAATGTCCTGTTGACAGTCTGGTGTGACATTCCAGTTACAACCTGAAGATAAAGTCTGGACATAGTACTTAGAGGTAGATGCCAAACTGGACCGATTATTCCCCCAGAGCTGAGATCACTGGCTTGAGAGTGAATGTGTACATATGCATACATGTGAATCTTAGAGATTTTAGTGCAGATTGAATGTTACATTTGTTAGGACTTGGCTCTTTCTACAAGCGTCTGATGGCAGTGATTCTGACAGGGTGGGTGGGAGATGAGGCTACAGCGAGGGACAAAAACTAATATGACAACAGAACCTTCAAAGACAAAAGAAGTACCCCCACCCTCCCCCACCCTGCTAAATTAAATGAAGTGCAAAGTAGTATATTTAGGGGACAACAAAAATTAATTTTGGAATATAGAGGAAAAAAATAAGCAATAGACTTGAAGACTTTGACATAAAAATTCCAGTGAATCACAGCAGGCCTCAAAGTGGATGTGTGCCACAGACCTGTCCATATCTAGTTATACAAGAAAACAAATGGTTTGTCTCTGATTATAAGATTATAAATGCTCATTATAGAAAATTTGAGAAATACAGAAAAGAATAAAGAAAATAAAACAGAAGCTCCATAATTTAATCCAGAGATGACATTTTGGTGCATTTCTTTTCCATATTTTAAAAAGAGTCTGGAAAAGAATAATAAAAAAGCCCAAAGAGTCAACAATGTACATATAGGTCAACTTGAAGAACACAGAACTGCTTTGTCCCAAAAGCAACAAAAATAACTTGGTAAACCATCTTGAAGTACATTGCAGGAAAGAACAAAGGCAGAAAAAACAGGTCTACATTATGGGACAATTTGGTGAGAAAGAACTTGATGTTATAGCAACAGAAAATGAAACCAGAGAGGCTGGCTGGGGACCTGGAGCTCTTCTTGTGATCATGGCCAATCAGAAATGACTTCTTCGGGGAAGCTCCAGGAACTCACCTAGTAGGAAAAGCCTTTCTTTCCATGAAAAATATAGTACTAGAGATATACAAAGGGAAAAAGTACTAGTCAAATAGAAAAGTCTCAAAGGAACCTTTAAAAACTGAATACTTATATGGATAGAAGTATTTTCTGGACATTTTCTAAATTGATCATTGTGTTAGAAAAATGTTTACTGTGAATCAATTACAACACAGGGTTTTTGAAGAGTGTACTTGATTTCTGGAGATCAAGAAAGTTCCAGTTTCTATGGTAATTATTGAAAACATTTTCTGTGTTAACCAGTGACCCCCCAAAGCCGGTAAAGACAGTGCAAAAAGACAAATTTAGGACCTGCTGCAAAGTTGAACTAGCAAAAAGTCTAATAACATACCTTTTACTTTTCGTTTTATTCTGTATTCTCTCTCCCGAATTTCATATTTGTCATCATAGTAGTAGATGAATGGAGATGTTGCAAAGGTGTGGTTAAACATCCGCCTTTCTGTGCATTCCTGCAAATTATATTTGAAATTAGGATGTCACAAGGGCACACTGTTCAAACAACCTTTGTGCAAGATTATGGACCGCAGTACTGTACTTAGAGATGAACCCCACATCACTGATACTCTTGGCTGCAGGCTGTGGCCTTGTTGGACACTCAGATGATCACCCAGACTGACACCCAATCGTGTTATCACACTATTTTTTCACACTTGAATTTTCTTCCCTTAGTTTACTCATGAAACCCTTATTTTTTTTCAATTTTCCCTGCCACCCCCCCCCCCCCAGTCTGAGTTAACAGCGAACACCTCGTACCTGTTAGAGGTTTTATTTTATATGGCTTTATGCTGTATTAGACCTGTGCTTGTCTGTCACATCAACAGCCTTCCCGCAAGTGCTTTTCCTTCCCTTTTCCCCTTCATATTTACACCTGAGTGCGGTGCTACTTCTTAGCTCTGTGCTATGGTTCCCACCACCACACAAATGGTTTGAAAGCTTATTTTAACTCAGCACTCACTGCTTATGGGGTAGTTGATTCTTATGGTGGGGAGCACAGTGGTGGTGTGTTATATCTACATACTCTGAAAATGCTCCTAGGTGATTTTGAAATACTTCTCTTTGCTCCCCCCACTCAATGTGAGATCACTCCTCTTGTTCATTACCCTAGGATAGCTCCTTCCTCTTGGCTGACAGTTCCCAGACCCCTATTCTTGGCCTGAACACACCCCACATAGTAGGCTTTATCATGATCTGTGACATACATCCATTCCGTATATCTGAAACCAAGTATCTTTTCTTTGAAAGAGGTTTCCCTTTGGAACTTGCCCATTTCTGTCTTTTGCCATCTTGCCTAAAATTTATTCATGAGTATTCAATACTTCTTAGCTAGGTATTGAAAAAAAATTAGAATACCTCTTAGGAAAAAAGTATGTAAAATATCCAAATAAAGTTTAACTGATTTATCATAATTTTGGCATTATATACTTGATTTGTATTTCTAAGACATCTGACCAAGCTGATACATATGTACACTTAGGAATATAATGTAAAGAGATTAAAAATTATGAGTCATTCTAAATATATATTTAAATATAGAAAATAAAGTAATGGAAATATGTACCTATTATTCAGCTTTATTAAATCATAATATCTTAAATTATTTGTTGTTCACCTTAAGAATTAAAGCATTATCAATATAATTGAAATTGTCTGTGTAACTCTTTCTCATTTCTATCTTTCCCTTTCCAGAAGTTGCTGTTGTATTTTTTTTTTTAAAGGCAAGGAGACAGAAGATAGAAACATCAAGCTGCTTCTGTATGTGCCCTGACCGCAGAATTGAACCAGCAACCTCTGTGCTTTGGGACGATGCTCCAACCAACCAAACTATCCGGCCAGGGCAAAGTTGCCATTGTCTTAAAATTTTTTCTCATATTTTTATACTCTTACTAATAGTCAATATTCCAATAAACAATAATGTAAGCCTGAAGTGTTCAGACTTCATAAAAATAATACTCTGTAAATACAGTGTGTCTGTAAAGTCACGATGCACTTTTGACCGGTCATAGGAAAGCAACAAAAGACGATAGAAATGTGAAATCTGCACCAAATAAAAAGAAAATTCTCCCAGTTTCATACCTATTCAGTGCAGTTCGATGTGGGCTCATGTACAGATTTTTTAGGGCTCCTTAGGTAGCTATCCAGTATAGCCTCTACAGACTCGTCACTGACTGATGGCCTACCAGAACGGGGTTTCTCCACCAAACTGCCGGTTTCCTTCAACTGCTTATCCCACCGAGTAATGTTATTCCTATGTGGTGGCGCTTCATTATAAATGCGCCGATATTCATGTTGCACTTTGGTCACAGATTCGAATTTAGCAAGCCACAGAACACACTGAACTTTCCTCTGTACCGTCTACATCTCTACTGGCATGGCTGTGGGCTGCTCTGCTGTCTACACGGTGTTAGGTCATCATCTGCGCAAGCGCACACGCTGCCACATCATCCTAGAGAAACTGGGAGGGTTTTTCTTTTATTTGGTGCAGATTTCACATTTCTATCGTCTTTTGTTGCTTTCCTGTGACCGGTCAAAAGTGTACCATGACTATACGACACACTGTATTTTGTAATGGCTTTAGTTTATAACAGTTTCACAGAATAATTTGAGTAGTATTCTCTTGGATTGTGTTTCTGAATAAAGTTTTGGCAAAACTTGAGTATAAACTATCTGGGTTTGGTATATTTCAGTGGAGAAAATTCAGATTACTAATTCAATTTCTTTTTCTTAATTTATTTTTTATTGATTTTAATTTATTGTGTTTACATAGATTCTAGTGTCGCCCTGAATGAATCCCCCCTCTCCGGAATTCCCCTCAACATCTCCTTTGGCGCCCTCACCATAGCACCCTCCCCCTTCCCTCCAGGTTTATCCCCTCCTATCATTCCCTTTCCCTCTGTCCTCTTTTCCTCTGGTCCCTTTGATCCCTCCTCTGTCTCAATTCTGTTCCTCAGTTCACATTGTTCATTGGATTCCTCAAATGAGTGAGGTCATATGATATTTTTCTTAACATAACCGTTTCCAGGTCCATCCATGTTGTTGCAAAAGGTAAGATTTCCTTCTTTTTCAGGGCCCCACAGTATTCCATTGTGTATATGTACCAAAGCTTTTAATCCACTTGTCCACTGTTGGACACTTGGGCTGTTTCCAGATCTTTGCTATTGTGAACAATGCTGCCATAAACATGAGGGTGAATTTCTCCTTTTGAAACAGTGCTATGGTGTTCTTGGGATATATTCCTAAAAGTGGGATGGCTGGGTTAAAAGGCAGTTCAATTTTTAATTTTTTGAGGAATCTCCATACTGTTTTCCACAGTGGCTGCACCAGTCTGCATTCCCACCAGCAGTTGCAGGAGGGTTCCCTTTTCTCCACATCCTCGCCAGCACTTATTCTATATCGTTTTGTTGATGAGCACCATTCTGACTGGTGTGAGGTGATATCTCATTGTGGTTTTAATTTGCATTTCTCTAATGATTAGTTATGTTGAGCATTTTTTCATATGCCTATTGGCCATCTGTATGTCCTCTTTGGAGAAGTGTCTATTCATTTCTTTTGCCCATTTTTGACTGGATTATCTTCCTGGTGTTGAGTTTTACAAGTTCTTTATAAATTTTGGTTATTAATCCCTTATCAGACATATTGTCGAATATGTTCTCCCATTGTGTAGTTTGTCTTTCTATTCTGTTCTTATTGTCTTTAGCTGTGCAAAAGCTATTTAGTTTGATATAGTTCCATTTGTTTATCCTGTCTTTTATTTCACTTGCCCGTGTAGATAAATCAGCAAATATATTGCTGCAAGAGGTGTTGGAGAGCTTACTGCTTATGTTTTCTTCTAAGATACTTATGGTTTCACGGCTTACATTTAAGTCTTTTATCTATTTTGAGTTTATTTTTGTGAATGGTGTAAGTTGGTGGTCTAGTTTCATTTTTTTGCAGGTAGCTTTCCAATTTTCCCAACACCATTTGTTGAAGAGGCTGTCTTTACTTTATTGTATGTTCTTACCTCCTTTGTCAAATATCAGTTGTCCATCAAGGTGTGGGTTTATTTCTGGGTTCTCTGTTCTGTTCCATTGATCTATATGCCAGTTCTTATGCCAGTACCAAGCTGTTTTGATTACAATGGCCTTGTAGTATAACTTGATATCAGGAAGTGTGATCCCTTCCACTTTATTCTTCCTTTTCAATATTGCTGAGGCTATTTGTGTTCTCTTTTGGTTCCATATAAATTTTTGGAATATGTGTTCTATCTTTGAAGTATGTCATTGGAATTTTAACTGGTATTACATTGAATTTATAAATTGATTTGGATAATATAGACATTTTAATGATGTTTATTCTTCCTATCCATGAACATGGTATATGCTTCCACTTGTTTGTATCTTCCTTGATTTCTTTTATCAATGTTTTATAATTTTCCGAGTACAAGTCTTTAATCTCCTTGGTTAAATTTACTCCTAGGTACTTTATTATTTTTTGTTGCAATAGTGAAGAAGATTGTTTCCTTAATTTCTCTTTCTGACAATTCATTGTTGTATATAAAAATGCCTCTGGCTTCTGAGTATTAATTTTATATCCTGCCACCTTGCTGAATTCATTTATAAGGTCCAGTAGTTTTTTGACTGAGACTTTATGGTTTTCTATATACAATATCATATCATCTGCAAATAATGATAGTTTTACTTCTTTTTCAATTTGGATGCCTTTTATTTCTTCTTCTTGTCTGATTGCTGTGGCTAGGACTTCCAGGACTATGTTGAATAAGAGTGGTGAAAGGGGGCACCCCTGCCTTGTTCCTGATCTTAAGGGGATTGCTTTTAATTTTTGCCCATTGAGTATGATGTTGGCTGTAGGTTTGTCATAGATGGCTTTATCATGTTGAGGTATGTTCCCTTTATTCCCACTTTGCTGAGAGTTTTGATCATGAAGGGGCGCTGGATTTTATCAAATGCTTTTTCTGCATCTATTGAAATTATCATGTGGTTTTTCTCCTTCCTTTTGTTTATGTGATGAATTATATTGATTGATTTGCAAATATTGTACCAGCCTTGCCTCCCCAGAATAAATCCCACTTGATCATGGTGTATGATTTTTTCCATATATTGCTGGATCCAGTTGGCTAATATTTTGTTGAGGATTTTAGCATCTACATTCATCAGGAATATTGGCCTATAATTTTCTTTCTTTGTGTTGTCTTTGCCTGGTTTTGGAATCAGAATTATGCTAGCCTCATAAAAGGAGCTTGGAAGTTTTCCTTCCTCTTGAATTTTTTGAAATAGCTTGAGAAGGATAGAAGTTAGTTCTTCTTTGAATACTTGGTAGAATTCACTTGTGAACCCATCTGGCCCAGAGCTTTTGTCTGTTGGGAGTTTTAGATAACTGTTTCGATCTCATTTGTTGTAATTGGTCTGTTCAGGTTTTCTGATTCTTCCAGATTGATTTTTAAAAGATTATATGTTTCAAGGAATTTGTCCATTTCATCTAGGTTGTCTAATTTTTTGACATACAGTTCTTAATAGTATTTTCTTACAATCCTTTGTATTTCTGTTGTGTTCGTTGTTATTTCTCCACTCTCATTTCTAATTTTATTTATTTGAGTCCTCTCTTTTTTTCTTGGTGAGTCTGGTTAAAGGTTCATCAATTTTTTTTACCTTTTTTTTTTTTTTTGTATTTTTCTGAAGTTGGAAACAGGGAGGCAGTCAGACAGACTCCCGCATGCACCCGACCTGGATCCATCCGGCATGCCCACCAGGGGGCAATGCTCTGCCCATCTGGGGCATTACTCTGTTGCAACCAGAGCCATTCTATCACCTGAGCCAGAGGCCATAGAGCCTTCCTCAGCACCCAGGCCAACTTTGCTCCAATGGAGCCTTGGCTGCAGGAAGGGAAGAGAGAGATGGAGAGGAAGGAGAGGGGGAGGGGTGGAGAAGCAGATGGATGCTTCTCCTGTGTGCCCTGGCCAAGAATCGAACCCAGGACTCCTGAATGCCAGGCCGATGCTCTACCACTGAGCCTACCAGCCAGGGCCTTTTTTACCTTTTTAAAGAACCAGCTCTTGGTTTCATTGATCCTCTGTATTGTTTTTTTAGTCTCTATGTCATTTATTTCCGCTCTGATCTTTATTATATCCTTCCTTCTGCTAGCTCTGGGCTTTACTTGCTGTTCTTTTTCTAGTTCTTTTAGATGCAGGGTTAAGTTGTTTATTGGAGCTTTTTCTAGCTTCTTAAGGTATGCCTGTAATGCTATGAACTTTCCTCTCAGTACTGCTTTTGCTGTGTCCCATAAATTTTGAGTTGTTGTATGCTCATTATCATTTGTTTCTAGGAATTTAATTTTTTCTTTGATCTCATTGTTAACCCATTCGTTATTTAATAACATGCTATTTAGTTTCCAAGTGTTTGAGTATTTTTCAGTTTTTCTGTTGTGGTTAATTTCTAGTTTCATGCCATTGTGATCAGAGAAAATGCTTGATATGATTTCAATCTTCTTAAATTTGTTGAGACCACTTTTGTGCCTCAACATGTGGTCTCTCCTAGAGAATGTACCATGAACACTTGAAAAGAATGTATACAGTATTCTGCTGCTTTAGGATGAAAAGTTCTGAAGATATCTATTAAATCCAGTTGATCTAGTGTGTCCTTTAAGTCTGTTGTTTCTTTGTTAATTTTCTTTCTTGAGAATATATCTAGTAATGTTAGTGGGGTATTGAACTCCCATACTATTATAGTATTGTTGTTGACCTCACCGAAAGTGTGCTTTATATTTATATATTTAGGTGCTCCTATATTAGATGCGTAGATATTTATAATGTTTATTTCTTCCGGTTGGATTGCTCCCTTTATCATTATGTAGTGACCTTCTTTAACTCTTACTTTGTTTTAAAGTCCATTTTGTCTGATATAAGTATTGCTACTCCAGCTTCTTTTTCATTTCCATTTGCATGAAATATTTGTTTCCATCCTTTCACCTTTAGTCTATGTGCATCTTTTGTTTTGAGGTGTGTCTCTTGTAGACAGCATATGTATGGGTCCTGTTTTCTTATCCACAGAGCTACCCTATATCTTTTGATTGGATCATTTAATCCATTTACATTAAGGTTATTATTGATATGTAGTTGTTTATTGCCATTTTATTCTTTAAAGCTATATTCCTCTTTTACTATATTCTTTTCCCCCTTTGATCTGTTTACAACAGGACTCTTAACATTTTATGAAGCATTGGTTTGGTTGTAATGAATTCCTTGAGTCTTTTTTGTCTGGGAAGCTTATTATTTCTCCTTCAATTTTAAATGATAGCCTGGCTGGATAAAGCAGTCTTGGTTGTAGGCTCTTGTTCTGCATTACTTTGAATATTTCTTGCCATTTCCTTCTGGCATCAAGTGTTTCTGTTGAGAAGTCGGATGTCATCCTTATGGGGGCTCCTTTGTAGGTGATAGCCTTTTTTTCCTCTAGCAGCTTTTAATATTTTCTCTTTATCTCTTAGCTTTGGGGTTTTAATTATGATGTGTCTTAGTGTAGATTTCTTTGAGTTTCTCTTTAATGGAATTCTGTGCTTCTTGAACTTGTGTGACTTTTTCCTGCATCAATTTAGGGAAGTTTTCAGCATGATTTGATTGAAAAAGGTCTCTATCCCTTGTTCTTTTTCTTCAGGAACCCCTATGAAGCGGATGTTATTTCTCTTCATGTTGTCATAGAGCTCTCTTAGAGTTTCCTCAGACATTTTGAGTCTCTTTTCTTTTTGCTGCTCTGCTTCCATGCCTTCGTTTATCTTGTCCTCTAACTCGCTGATTCGATCCTCAGCTTCATCCATCCTGCTTTTAATTCCTTCCATTGTGGTCTTCATTTCTGATATTGTATTTGTCATTTCTGACTGATTCTTTTTTATTATTTCAATGTCCTTTTTTATATTTGCTATCTCTTTATTTAGGTGCTCTTTATGTCCATCTATTGTTGTTCTAAGATCTTTGAGCATCCTAAGAATCATTATTTTAAACTCTGCATCTGGTAATTTGATTATAACTGACTCATTCAAGTTCTTTTTTGGGGGGATTTCTCTTGATTCATTTGGGTTTGCTTTTCTCTGCCTTCCCATTTTATCTGTGTATAAGAAAGGTGTGGCCACTGGAGTCCAATGGATGTGGCCTCTGTGTTCCTAGGTGTGGTCTGTCTGCAGGTCCACCACCCCCTCTGCCACTGCCTCTAGTGTTAGGGTATTAGGGTATGGTTGTTGCCAGTGCTGGCCCACTGCAGCAGTCACTGGTTTCCACCTCTCCTTCACAGGTGGGGCTGTGTTCACATGCCAGGGCTACAAGCTCAGGCTGGCCTTGGCCTTTGCCCTACCTCTGTGGGTGGGGCTGTGTGCCACGCCGCAAGCCTCAGCACCATGGGCGGGGTTGCGCACCCGTGCTCCACCACAAGTCTCTGCAGTTCCCCAGCTTTTGCCTTTCCCCTGTGAGGATTTCAGGCAGGACCATTCTTGCTCATGTGGCCCGCATCTGGGTCAGACTGCTTTCATGTGCCCCGTCTGCCCCCAACGTTAGGGACTGAGCTCACGCCAGCCTCAGTTATGGCTGGCCCAGCTTCTGCCCCCGCTGATGGGACGCATTTCTGCATCCCATCCTCTGGCGAGCCCTCAGCAGTGTGGGTGGGAGTGCTGCTGCTCAGACCTTAGCACTCAATACTGTATTCCTGAAGGCTCCCTCCTTCTAAGCAACTCTGCTCTGAGTGCCGTGGGAGAGCTTGTTTGGCTGGTGTCCTGCTTCCCTTTGCTGGTATTGCTGAATCCAGGGGAAATATTCACTTTAGGTTTGGGGGGTGACTCAGCCCAGGGGTTAGGGTGGCTGTCCCTCAAAGTGTTTCTCCCTATGCCTCCTAGATTACACTCTCTTCCTGCTACTCCGGTCCTCTCAAGTCTCTCTGTCCCCCAGAGTCCCAGGTGAGTGGTTGTGAAAGAGGTCTTCTGCGCAGTCACTTTAAGTTAAGAAGAATCCTGGGTCTGAGAAATCTGTCTCTTTCTCACAAACAGTATCCTGACTTGTTTCACAGCTAAATACTGTCCATACGCTTCTTCTAGGCTCTAGGGCTGCAGGCTGGGGCTTTGTTCCTGGGGCCCAGGACCCTGCCCTCTCCGCTAAACTCACTTACTGCCATGTGAGTCCCTCTGGGCTGCTGTTCGCTCCTGGGAGCTGGGCAGCCCTCTCCACGTTTCCGCTTTTCCTACCAGTCTCAGTTGTGGCTTCTTCAGTGTTCCTTGGTTAAAGAGTCCTCTTAGTTTCATCCAAAGTTGGTTTTTCCAGATGATGGTTCTTAAAATTAAGTTATAATCCACTTTGGTTCTGGGAGGTGGAAGTTGGTACGTCCGCCTACTCTATTGCCATCTTGCTGCTCTCACTAATTCAATTTCTTTAGTGGTACTGGTTCATGTACATTTGTTCTTCAGTCATTTTGATTAACTTATATATTTCTAGATATTTATTTAAGCTGCATTATCAGATTTCACTTTGAAATTTATAAAGTTTATACAGTATCCTCATATAATTTAAAATTATACTGTATTTTAAGCTATTTATTATTATTATTATTTTTCTTAAGTGAGAAGCGGAAGGCAGAGAGACAGACGCCTGCATGCACCTTGACTGGGATCCACCCAGCAAGCCCACTATGGGACAATGCTCTGCCCATCTGGAGCCACTGCCCTGTTGCTTGGCAACCGAGCTATTTGAACACCTGAGGTAGTGGCCATGGAGTCATCCTTAGCACTTGGGGTCAACTTGTTCCAACTGAGCCATGGTTGTGGGAGGTGAAGAGAGAGATAGAGAGAAGGGGTGGGGTGGAGAAGTAGATGGTCGCTTCTCCTGTGTGACCTGACTGGAATTTAAACCTGGGACATCCACATGCCAGGCCTACACTCTACCATTGAGCCAACTGGCCAGTGCTGCTATTTATGCTTTTAACTCATTGTTTATTTGTAGTTTTTCTTTTTCTCTGAGTAGCTTTTCCAGAAGTCTGTCTCTTCTTTTGAAAAGAAAATATTTTCAAAGAACCAGCTACTATTGACACAACTAATTTTGTTTTCTATTTCAATAATTTTGGTTCTTTATTATTTCCTTCTTTCAACTATCTTTAGATTTATTCTCTGGTTGACTTTTTAGAACTTTCTGGGTTCTGAAAGTTATAAGGCAAACCTATATGGTAACATAAAGAATTTTTATAAACTGTTATCCATCTTGGCTCCAAGTTCCCAGAAGAAAAGATAACCATGAAAGACTTGGATCTAAGATTCGTCTATGGTCTGAATGTTTGTGTCCCCTCAAACTTCATATGTTGAAACCTGAACCCCCATGTAATATATTAAGAGATAAAGTCTTTAGGAGATGTTTAGGTCATGAGGGTATAGCTCTGATAAACACGATTAATGCTCATTATAAAACACAATAATCTCGGGCATCCCAGACTCCAGAATAGTGAAAAATTTTTTCTGTTGTTTATAAGTAACCCGGTCTATGGTTAGTTAGTTTTACAGCAGCCTGAATGGACTAAGACAGATTCTAACCCTAAAATATTAAGAACAAATTAAAACTATCAAAAGTACTAGAGATCTTGATACACACCCAGCACACCACTCGTCCTTTCAAACACCCCTGAAGTAGACTCTCTGTACAGCAACTGCTGTTTCCTACTGCAATTTGCCTCACGTGGAGCTGCCCAAGATTGTTCCTGCATCCTGAACTAGAGAGTGAATGAAATTACGGAAAGGTCATGCCATGTTCATTTTATAGGATCTTTCACAAGAAGCTATTCAATAACATCTGTGAAACTGAATTTCTGAAACAAAAGGAAAGAGGGTCCTCAGACATCTTTAACCATCTTTTATAGTCTCCTATTTGGATCTGGGTGGTCTACTCTAGACCACTGGTCGGCAAACCGCGGCTCATAAGCCACATGAGGCTCTTTGGCCCCTTGAGTGTGGCTCTTCCACAAAATACCACGTGTAGGCACTACCTTGATAAGGAATGTACCTACCTATATAGTTTAAGGTTTTTTTTTTTTGTTTTTTTTTTGTATTTTTCCGAAGCTGGAAACAGGGAGGCAGTCAGACAGACTCCGCATGCGCCTGACCAGGATCCACCTGGCATGCTCACCAGGGGGCGATGCTCTGCCCATCTTGGGGCGTTGCTCTGCCACATTCAGAGCCATTCTAGAGCCTGAGGCAGAGGCCACAGAGCCATCCTCAGCACCCAGGCAAACTTTGCTCCAGTGGAGCCTTGGCTGCAGGAGGGGAAGAGAGAGACAGAGAGGAAGGAGAGGGGGAGAGATGGAGAAGCAGATGGGCACCTCTCCTGTGTGCCCCGGCCGGGAATCGAACCCAGGACTCCTGCACGCCAGGCCAACGCTCTACCACTGAGCCAACCGGCCAGGGCCTAGTTTAAGTTTTAAAAATTTGGCTCTCAAAAGAAATTTCAATCGTACTGTTGATATTTGGCTCTGTTAACTAATGAGTTTGCCAACCACAAGACTGATGTGACAACAGAGCTATACAGTACTGTAAGTATTTTTCAAAGCTAAATGTAAATTATGTTTTGATTATCCACATTGCTGGTCCCTTCCATTAGCATAGATAGATAACTGATCATTGGCTATATAATTTACCTACTACCTGTATTTCGGATTAGCCACACCACTGATCTTCATTAGTGTGGATAGTCTGGCGTCCTTCATCTATGACAATGATAAGGCTGCCAAATTTGCTTTGTTGTAAATTAAAAATGATCTAACTTTAGATTTCAGGGATGAATTCTGAATGCTTTTAATATATTTCCTATCTACATTAACAGAGACGACTAATAAGCACTACGTGTCCTGTAATTGTTTTTCTCTAATTCAGTGGTTGGCAAACCGTGGCTTGCAAGCCACATGTGGCTCTTTGGCCAGCTTCGGAGTACCCTAATTAAGTTAATAACAATGTATCTACCTATATAGTTTAAGTTTAAAAAATTTGGTTCTCAAAAGAAACTTTAGTTGTTGTACTCTTGATATTTGGCTCTGTTAACTAATGAGTTTGCCGAACACTGCTCTAATTGAACCAACAAATGCTAAAATTATACCTCTCTGCTTTACAAAGGTGAGCAAGTATAAATTGTACATCTGTGATTTGTGTGGCAGTGGGCTGCTTATGTGAATATGTTTCTTAAACAGTGTTGGCAACATGAATCTGGCAACAAGAAGGAATGCGCAGAGTAGTAAAAGAGCTAGAGACGATAATTTTGTATAAAAAGAAAATCTCTAACTAGGTTTTCAGTGTGAGTTCTACAAAAGTGACATAAATACACTGCGAGGTCTCTCCATCTTTACCACCAAACTATATATCTGATTGCACTGGAAATAGCATCCATGTGTCAGTGCTGAGAGATCTCCTTGTACAACTTCTTTGCTTTAGAGATAAAGAAGTTGGAGACCAGAGAGAAAAAGTGGGTTGTTCAAGTCACATGGTTCAGTCAGTAGCAAAAATTAGAATCAAGGACCAAAACATCCTAGCTTTTGCTCTGGCTGGATAGTTCAGTTGGTTAGAGCGTCGTCCTGAAGCACAGAGGTTGCCAGGTCAATACCCGATCAGGGCACAATCAGGAACAGACTGATGTTCCTGTCTCTTTCCTTTATCTTCTTCTCTCTCTAAAATCAATAAAATAAAAATAAAACAAAAACAAAAACATCCTAGCTTTCATTTACTACCCTTCACACCATGGTATTGCTGCCCCAGTGTAGAGGATAAACTTGATCTGTGGATGGACTTCGTTCAGCACTTCTTCTGCCAGATTTTTTGTCTCTCCCTACAGCATAGGGTTCTAGCCCCAAGGTCTACACGAATGAAATTTCATGGTCAGATTTCAAGATGTGACCTGCAGTACTATTTCTCCATCCTACTGCTGATATGCCTGCCCATTTCGAGGACTCCCTACCCTGTATAAGCTTTCCACCTCCTGTCATCAGATCTGACTTGATATTAGTTTATTTGGGTTTGTGTTAGACGCCTACCTGGAGACCGGCAATGCAGTTCTCCATATGCATTTTCTACTTCTGCTACCATTGTCTTTCCTCGTCTGCCTCAGGATTCCCAGGATGTATGGGCTCTGAGTCTAGTTGAAGTGCAGCCTGTCTCTGGGATGAGTTGCTGCTGGTTCATACTTCATGAGACACTGGCTAGGAGACTCAGTCCCTCCTTACAGCAATCAGCTCCTTCTGCTCTGACACTTCAGCATCTAAACACATAGAGCCTGGCCCCTGCAGTCAAGGTTAGGAATGTGCAGACTGGACAGGGATGCAGGGCATTTGTGGGGTAGGAGGCTAGTTGATGATGCAGAGCCTGTCTTCCCACTAGTGAACATCAGTATATAAATGTCAGTGATGGCCTGACCAGGCGGTGGTGCAGTGGATAGAGCGTCAGACTGGGATGTGGAAGGACCCAGGTTTGAGACCCCGAGGTCACCAGCTTGAGTGAGGGCTCATCTGGCTTGAGCAAAAAAAAAAAAAAAAAAAAAGCTCACCAGTTTGGACCCAAGGTTGCTGGCTCGAGGTTACTCCATCTGCTGAAGGCCCGCGGTCAAGGCACATATGAGAAAGCAATCAATGAACAACTCAAGTGTTACAACGAAAAACTGATGATTAATGCTTCTCATCTCTCATCGTTCCTGTCTGTCTGTCCCTATCTATCCCTATCTCTGACTCTCTATCTCTGTAAAAAAAATAAATAAATAAAATAAATAAATAAAATGTTATAAATGTCAGTGACAAAGATTTAACTGAACACGGTGTCAGGGACTACTGGAGATACTGGAGAACTATTCAGAAGTCTAAAATCATGATTTGGCTGTTTCAAAGTAATAGAGATCGTAAGAGCTCATGAGAATAGCTACCATTCAGCTGAGTGCTATTATTTCTCAGATTGACTTTATGAGCTGTTTCTGTTTGAGTCTAACGTGTTCACATATATTTAAGACAATTAGAGGAATGTGCTCTGGCGGATCTGTTACTCTGGTGGGGATGAGAGAAGTAAATCAGTTGAAACTATATTAAATCTCACTTCAGGATGTTAGTTTATATAAAAAAGTAAGCATTCAGAATTACATTCTTTTTCTGTGTGTGTGTGACAGAGACAGATAGGGACAGACAGACAGGAAGAGAGAGAGATGAGAAGCATCAATTCTTCGTCATAGCTCCTTAGTCTCCTTAGTTGTTCACTGATTGCTTTTTCATATGTGCCTTGACTAAGGGGCTACAGGAAAGCAATGAACCCTTGATTAAGCCAGCAACTTTGGGCTCAATCCAGTGACCTTTGGGTTCAAGCCAGCAACCATGGGGTCATATCTATGATCCCATGCTCAAGCCAGTGACTGTGGCTCAAGCTGGTAAGCCCACGCTCAAGCCAGCGACCTCGGGGTTTCGAACCTGGGTCCTCTGCATCCCAGTCTGACACTTTATCCACTGTGCCACTGCCTGGTCAGGTCAGAATTACATTCTTTTTGAGTTCATTTTTCGTCAACCACTTCTTCAACAACAGAAAGCTTTATGCCCAAATGCCACCCAGACTTACGTGTCCATAGTGGCCTTCGTGACCACAGTTGTAGCAATACACTAAGGCTGATTGTCCAGAAGGGGTCTTCGGTTTTTTGGGTGGTCCAGGTTTAGTCTGCAACATAAATATTTGTAAGGGTTTATTAAATTTTAGAAGAAAATTAAAATCTCATTCTTTATAAAAGGGTTCTTTTAGGTAAGAGTCCTCAGAAATATTGCCTCCTGGAGTTTAGTGTGGAGACCCACATTCAAAGGACGCGGTGTATAACAAGATAACAATTCTTTTATTTTCAACATCAATGTGTGCTTTCCTCTCCTTCCTCACTCCTCATTCCATTCAGCATGTACTCAGTACTGTGTTAGGTATTAGGTATCTCAGATAGAGGAATAATAGGCTAGCAGAACATGACAGGCAAAAATAGATAATGACAGGACAATGTAAGCACAGTGATAGAAGTATGTACACATATTAATGCAGTAGCAAGGGAGATCCAGCACTGGATGGGGTGAGGCAGTCAGGGAAAGCTTTCCTCAAAGTATGAAATTTAAATTTACTCTCAAAGAATTAGGTACAAGTCAAACGGAGACTCCTCAGTAAAGGGGGCAGCATGAACAATGGCATGAGGCGAAGGAAGAGTACACCTGCTGACAGGGTAAGACGTGGGACCAGGTGTGAGAAAAATGAGGCTGGAGAAAAGCATGGCAGAAACACAGAGGGCTTTGTAAGTTGTGTGAAGAAGCTGGGGCTTTATCTAGTGTTACGTGTAAGGCTTTAAGTGTAGGAGCAGAATAGTTAGAATTGTATTTTGGAAAAACCATTTTGGCTGTAGCTACAAGGAGGGTAAGTATGAGCAGGAGAAGGTTAGATGCAGGAGAAAGGCTAATGGCTATTAGTAATTCCCCGTGAGAGATGAGGACCCAAACCACAAGAGTGACAAGGATAAGGAAAAGTAATAGATTTGGGAATTACATGAGGAAATAAAGCTGGTACTTGAACATCGACAAGGTGAGAGGGAATGAGGAAAAGGAGAAATCAGGCTGCGGTCCAGGTTTCTATCTTGAGTGAAGTGGTGAATTGTTGTGCCAACAATTGACTCAGGAAAGGCAGGAGAAGAAGGAGCCAATGTAGAGGGAAAGATGACAAACTTGGTCTTGGATACTGAGTCTTGGATGAAGATTGTACATCAAGAAGTTGTCTATGTAAGATTAAAGCTTAGGGGAAAAAATAAAAAGCTTATGAAACACATCTGAAGATTAGATCTGAAAGTAATCTGCTTAACAGGGGAGGCTGAGATGACCAGAGGAACGGGACTGCCACAGCCAGTGTGAACAGCAGCAAGGTAAGGCCAGACCCTGGGCATAACACCATTTAAGGGGGAGAGAAGGAAAGGTTAAAGGATGCAGAGCCACCGGATAATAGTCACAGACCTTAGAGAGTAGTTTCAAGAAGGATGAGCTGATCTGCAAAGTTACTCTTCCCAGGTGGGATCAGAACTGAGAAACATCATTAGATTTGACAACTGATCATGGATAATCTTTATTGTGAGAATTCTGGAATCGGTGGGAAGGTAGAAAGTAGAAGGTAATAGGTTGAATAGTGAAGAGATGCACACGAAGTTGGTGAAACTATAAAGAAGGGCATGATTACCCAGAAATCCAGGAAGGTGGTTACTTCCAGGGGGACAAGAATGGTGCACAGAGGGTTTCAGGGTAGCTGCAATTTTCTATTTCTCAAACATAGTGGTGTTATATAACTAATGTATTGAGTTGTACATGTTTTATGCGCTTTTCAGCATGTATATTATATTTCACAATAAAAAATTTAAAAAATAAAGTAAAAGTCCAAGAAAAGGAGACAGTAAGTCCTTGTGATTTTGAGAAGCATGAATAAGAATGGGCAGAATAAGACAAGGCAGTACCTGAAAGAGGTATATTGGTGAAGTTTGCTATTAGAATGGGAGAGACCTGAACCCATGCAAAAGCTAGTATAGATGGAGAAGTTTAAAAGGGAAGAGAAAGGGGAAAATAGATTGAGCAAAACTGCTGAGGCAGCAGGGGCTTTAAACTGAAGGAGAAAACCTAATCTTCCTTCTCCCCCTTACCCCATTTTTTTTGTTCTTGTTCTTTCCTTTTTTGGGGAGGGGAACAAGGGAGACTGGATGGTTGAGAATAAACTTGAATAAGTTTATTTCTTATGTTCTTTATTGGGATCCTGTAACAAAGAGGTGGTTTGTGAAGGTTTTATTTTCTTGACAGTGGGGGTTTTATTTTCTTGACAGTGGAAAATACAGGTCCTAATCTTCTTCAAACAACCTTAGTTTTAGCTCCTATTTCCTAAAACGGAATACTGGAGGATGACAATAACCCAGAAGATCTTTTCTACTGAAAATGACTACAAATGCTATACAAAATGGAATTTAAAAGCTCAGCTATTATCAATCAGGATATAATAGAAAACATAACCAACAAATGTCTTATATTCTCCAATAAAAAATGTGGTTCATAAATTAAGACTAGCTAAAAGTCAACAGTTCTAACAACTATGCACATAAGCAAATACTACTCATTATAGTGGTTTATAAATTAGTTTAGGTAGTAGAATACCAGGAAAAAGGAAATTATTAAGCAGAAATAATCCTTTCATCTGAAAAGATAAGTATGTTACTTGACTGTGGTACAAAATTACAAACCTGAGCAATGTTGTTTAAGAGAAAGAAAAAAACCAAAAAGAGATGGTGTCATGCATGTGAAGGTAGAACAGATAACGTTTCAAGAAGGGAGCTGTCAAAAGCTACCAACGGCTCAAGTAACATGAAGACTAATGAAATCCGCTGGACTTGGCAATCAGGAAGTTGTTTGTAACTGCAAACTGTTGTGAGCAGTTTCATTTGAGGGGAAGGGTCACAAGTCAGACTGTAATGGGTTCATTACAAGTAGAAAGATGCTGAACAAGAGAACACAGATGACTTTTTCAAGAAACTAGACTTTGCATGGGAGAAGGGAAGGGGACAAGTAGAGCAGGATGTAAATCCAAGGATGCCTCCACCGGTGCTGGGTATCAAAAAGAGTATATAGATGCATTCTTTCATTAATTGATTTAAAAAAATATTGAGTGCTTAATACATGTCAGTTAGTGTTCTAAGATTAGGTAACATAGAAATGAGCAAAACTAAATGAGAAACTCTAAATGGGATGGTCAGTCCTTATATCAAGAAGGAAAGTAGTATTCAACGACTGGGGGTATAGCATTCCAGGCATAAGGCACGAGGAACAGGTAGTGCAAAGCCCTAAACTGGGCTAAGCTTGCCATATATCAGTGTCTAAAAAATATCTGTAAACTCAGAAGTTTAGTTAGTGAAGGAAAAGCAGAAGAGGAGCTTCTAGGGGTGGAGTGGAAGCAGATCACTTAAAGCTTTATAAACCAGGGTGAAGAGTGTTGGATTTAAGTGGCATGAGAAGGCAGGCTGAAGCTGATAGTAGGTACTCACTAACTAGCTGGCAGCTGTTAGCAAACTATACCCGATGACAGAAAGGACAATCCACACTCCCCACAAACAAATGTTCTCTGAAAAACTGACTTATGTTTATAAATTTTTCTATTTATATTTGTTTGTGCAAATGTATAGCAATTTATCCTGGAGTTAAGATTTCCAGATTCACTGATGAGAAGGAAAATACGCTATGTTTGTTCCACTGGAATAAGAGAGTCCATTGACGCAAAAGGACAAGATGAATCAGGAAATAGTGATGAAGTGGGCTGGTGAGAACCAAATTAGCAGGGATATCCAGGCATGGAACTTGAGTGCTATCAATATAAGTAGGGACTTCCTCATACCCCTACAGCAACTCTGGCTTCTCCTTAGGAGTACAGAATCCAGGAAAGTCACATTATTATACAATTCTCCAGGGGTCCATTCCCTTCACCTCCACACAGGGTAAAGGCCACCTTTATTTATGCTGTGCTGCTCCTGATCCACCTTCCCCTATGTCATCTCTAGTGTACTAAACTGGTTACTTATTATATAATTACCCACCTTTCCATTACAGCTAGACTGTAAGGTGCATGAGGGCAGGGATCTTTGCTTGGTCCACTATGTGCCCTTGTGCCAAGAATCTAGCATAAATGTTGGCGGACTATGGCCAGCTGGACAAATCTGGCCAACTATTTTTGTATGGCTCACAAGGGAAGAATAGTTTTTACATTTTCAAATGGTTAAAAAACTATTTTGCAACACATAAAAATTATATGAAATTTAAAATTCAGTGTCTGTAAATAAAACTTTATTGGGACACAGCCTGGCACATCTGTTTACAGATGACCTGTGGCTGCTTTTCATGCTACAGGGGCAGAATTATGACAGAGACCACTTGGTCTGCAAACTAAAATTTTTACTATCTGGCTCTTTACAGAAAAAGTTTGCCAATGCCTGACCTAGACCATAGTAAACGCTCGATAAATAGGTGGTGAATAAGTAGGTGTTAAAGACTCCAACATTTCCCAGACTTTATTTTATTGCCTAAGTCTAAGGAAACGGGAAGTAGTCCCAACACTGCTCTGTCACTCTCTCCCCATGGAGAGCTCCTTCATCTCTTGGCTCAAATATCATCTTTTTAGAAAGGCCTTCCTGATAACCCTATTTAAAATAGCTAGCTCTCTCCAATTGGTGCTCTCTGTCCTGTTCACTGCCTTTAATTCAGAAACTCCTCAACACTTACTGCAGCTGATATACTATATATTTTACTTGTTTGTTTTGTCCATACCCTCACTCATAGGTATTTTGTCTGTTTTTAGTACCCTGCTGCCCCCCAGATCCTGGAACAGGGCCATGACATGTAGTAGCTCAGGACTAGGCATATAATAGTTTAGTAAATGTTAATAAATGAATAATGAGGTAATGCATATATAAAGTACATATGGGTATCCAATACATTCTAGTCACTGAAGACAACCTATAAAATTATGCTTTTATATATTAAAACACCTGAATAAATGAACATGACTTCCTAAGTGTCTCCCTGGCCTCACATTGAGAGTGTGGTATATACTCTGGCAGAATCAGGCAGGAGTTAGTAACACAGAGAATAGAAATTCAGTCTTAACAGTCCTAGTGATAAAGAGATCCTTTTTAATCAAGATTTTTGAAAGCATGTTTCAAGTTGACACATATTTTATTTGCAAACTAATCTCATTTAAAAAGCCTCAAATTTTGCCCACTGTTCATTTATGCCCGTGGATGAAGTGTAAACATTTGGATGTTCATTCATCTGAATAATGTCACTAGTTAAAAACTTCCATTATTACTAATAAAAATAGCAAACGTATTTATATTGTGCTATGAAATTCTAAGCTGTTTCACAATAATTAATTAGTAAATGACATGACAAACACTATCTACATACTCTCATTTTAATAAACTATCATGTACTAGGACTTAATAGGAATGAAATCAGCCTAGATCTTACCTAATTAGAGAACATTTCTGTATTAGAATACAGTACTGAAAACTCAATAACGATTTCCGGTGGACAAGTTTTCATACTATAATACAACAAAAACCTTACAGCTATTTAAAGTGGTAGAAATATAAATTTGTGATTCAAAACTTCTGCCTTGGAGCATGTCTTTATTTTTAATTAACAGTAGAGGTCCAATTTACAGCAGAATATGTCAACTGATTAGCTCTAAGTTCAGAGTTCTGTCATACACCTCTGTAATGCAGATGAAAAGTTAAATTCAGAGAACAAATGTAGTTTTTTAGAACTATTTATAAGTTAAAAAATTTATCTAAAGACTGACCTGATGGATACCAAATGAACTATTTATGAAAGCGGCTCTTCTTTTCTTCTTTTTTTTTTGTTACAGACATTTAAATAATCTATATTTGTAGGGTGATATCTTAGAGATTACTTTACTATCAATATATAGAAGTAATAACCTGGTAGATAGCATTACCTATGAAAGGTCCATCCCATCTGCTATTCTTGCTGAAAGCTTTTCATGCACCAGTAAACTCAGTAAATATCAGAAGATAAAGCATAAGCCTACCACGCCACGGATTTACTCCTAATGTCTCCTCAAAGTGCAGCCCGATGCAACGATTACAAATGATTTTCTTCTAACGTCATTTTACATAACCCTTTTTTCTGCATGAGTAGTTAGTGCGGAATGAATGAATGAATGCCATTAAAACAGTTAATCATTATCTGGGACACTGGCCTCACTCCCTTCACTACTAGGAATCTCCATGACAAAGGCCAAGAGATCAAAACGCCAGTGCTGCCTCAGTGTCCTATTTCTAACAGTAATTTTTTATGCAAATGACCTGCTGGGCATCTCCCTCTGTGACCTTGAGCTGCCCTTATCTAAACTGACTTTGATCCAATGAGGCCTTGCATCTTGTTGAAGCTCATTACTATACAGGAAATGCAATCAATTTCACTAATTAAAGGGAATTTTCTACTTTCATGACCACAACATGGACTTATTTTTATGATCATACACATATGCTTAAAAACTAGACTATATGTTTTTATTTATTAATCCAGTTTATTAAATGAACATATATTAAAAACAAATATGTCAAGTACTAGATGTAAACGTATTCATAACCAAATGTAACACTCTGAGTAAAGTATTGAGCTTTTAGCTCTGGTCTTTCTGAACAAGTCACATTTGTACTTGAACCTCTTAAATCCATATGCTTTTCATGCTTCAGAACCTTATTCTTTCAAAAGTTTTCCCAATCAACTTATTTTTTCAATAAACTCACTAATAGCACAAGCCTCTCTTTAATATCTGTGTATTTAAAAAAAAAATCCAAGTAATCAAATAGAATTTTTCAAGAAAATGTTACCAAACCAAAAGCTTGCCATCATGATCATAGTCCCCTTAATTGAAGAAGGAACCTAGTGGTATGAATCTGACATTTGAGCAGAACAAAAGTTTGAATTAAAAATATACTGTTTAATCATGTTATCTTTCCTGCCTACTCTAGAGATCACAGATAGTTTTCAAAGTATTTTGTTTAGTTTCATAAAGGGTAGGCAGGGAAAGAAGAATGAGTGCCTTCCCTTTCCTTTGGAATTGTTCAAGATATAGGTGCCAACAGAAATGTAAATGGTATATAGTCAAGAGAGTCGTATCTGAGGTCTAAAGGAATCAAAGAAAGAAATTTATAAGATGGGCCAAGCAGTGAACTGAACCAAAGCTGAATCTGTGAGTAGGCAAAAACGATGATCCCATATGACCAGATACAAATGATGCCCTGTCCCCCCTTTGAGTGTTTTCCTGGGATGAGGTCCTCCTCACACCTGGGGATCTGAACACAGGTCTTATTCCAACCATGGTTTTGGACAAAGCACAGCATTTTGGCAAATACACTATTACTTCCCTTTGAGGAATACTGGGAGACATTTTCTTTAAGCTAAAGGCTTTTAAATTATTTAAAAACAAAGCTTCCTTTAGGAATATTTTAAGCTTTTATTTTTTTTCTCAGTGATAAGAAAAAGAATTCAATTGTATTCCAGTGGACACTGCTACTAATTTTCACTATATTCTAAAAATGCCTTTAAAGGCACTATATATAATGATATACCTATTTTTTTTTGTGTTAAAAACGATGTCATGTACCCAACAGACTCACAATCCATTGGGTAATTCCTTAATTAGGCAGATTTCTGAAACATGTATTATGTACACAACAGACCGGAACGTCTCCGTTGGAGCATTTTCTAGTCTATCGGGTGATTACATCATTAAGCCACACATGCTACGTAGAAAAAAAATCCTTATGAAAATTCATGAAAAAAATGTACAGCACATCATTAGCATGCAGCGGACGTGTATGCTTTTGATATTTTCTCTGTTAAAAAAAAAAACAACTACATGAAGTAATTAGTCCAGGTCATGAAAACACAAGAAAGGTACCAGACTCTGGTGAAAATGAAAATTGCAAAAAATTGCATCTCTCATGGTTTCGCTGAGAGTAATTTTCTTTATTGGAAAATGGATTCTAAAACAGTGTTCCTCTGAATTGCAGCAGAATGAAGAGTGTTGCTTTATTGATTTGGTACTTCCTACACACACGTAACTTCCTCCCTACTCCTCTTTTGGATGCTCCTAAGTTTTACAAACCAATTGGCTGAAGGTTGCAAATGACCAGTGGGAAGATTATTAATTATTCAAGGCCTTACAGTACTGTATGTCTGTATACTTATATCTTCATTTTATGTAACCAAGAGTGTAAAGGATTGCATGAGTCTCTTTTTTAGTAAGCTGAAACTACACTAAAATAATATGAATAGAGGTAAACTATTGGTATAACTTCTAATACTAAAAAGATTATATATTAACAACAGTAAGCACCAGGCAACATCTAAGAGACTATGTGAAGACTAAAAGAAACGAAACACAACTTTTCAAAAATAACTTATTAAACTATTAATTTATAAATTTCTTTTTATAAATAAGACCCCCACCCCCCAAAAAAACAACAAAATGAAAACCTCAGTAAGCAGAGCACAATGAGCATAAGCAAGACAGGAAGGATCACAGTAATTCACTCCCTGAATGCTCTAAATCTTCATGGTTTAAAAAGCATCCCAATTTTCTCCAAAGGTAGTGGCATTTATTCACTGGGCCATAGCTAATTTTACATGGAATGCAAAAATGTTAGTTTAAGTTTAATTTACCACCCCATTTAAATATTTCCAATGTGGCTCTCAAATTGCAGAGCTATCCCTGTCTATTTTAATTTTAAAGTAAGTTAGCAAAGGCTTCCTTCTTAATCCCCAGAGACTACCTACATAGTGACACAAATGCACAAATTTATGACAGCAACATAATGCTCTTCTGAAGTAATGTGCAACATTAAGTGAAAATCGTTTCCTGGAAAGATATTATAGGTATCTATATTTTATTTGCCATCTTAAACATATCTGGGTCTTTATGGCCTTATTTTAAAAATGTATTTCCTTTTTATATTTCCTGGTGCAAATGGACTGCATAAATAAGCAATGTGCTATGAGGCTTCAGACCAGCCGATAAAACCTTTCAATTTTCATGCCAGCTTCTTCTTTTGTAATTCAAATCCGCCTGGAAACTGGCAGCTCTGAAAACTGAAACAAGCACTGCCACAAATACCTTGTAATGCTATCGACCTTGTCTGCCCATGCAGTGAGAAAGGGGGATGCGGATGTGTCTGCAGCCATCCAGATAACACAACTCATTTTTTGGGGGGGGACGGGTGGGGATAACAGAAGCCAGCCCCAGACTGTGCACCAAAAGCAGTCATTACCAGGCGTGCTAGAGAATAAGTCTCTTCAAAATACACAGTGCATTTAAAAACCATATACGAGGCCGAGCCACTGCTGTCATTACCAATTTTAATTTACCTCCTTCAGTTTGCCAGCCAGATAAACTCTTTAGTGCTGTTTTTTAATCTATTTGCCACATTTTATGTTTAAGATTATAGTAATATGGGCAGGAGAAGGAATCACTTTTAGGGGAAATAAAGAAATAGATCCGCTTATCAGTGCCCATCAGAAAGTTCATTAATCAGCCAGGCTTTGTGCCCTCTAAATTGAAAGGTTAAATAATCCTCTCAGGAATATTTCTCGGCCCCTCCGCCAATTGTCCGGAGAGGAGCTGCCATTCATAGCACGCGGGATCGGTGACAGGGTATCTTACCACTGTTTGGACCCCAAACAATGATGGACAAATGGCCTGGTTTACAAAGAACCTTTTAGTACATGGATGGAAAAGGACCACAAGCTTTGATGCAGGGTGGAGGGAAGAGGGGGGCACGGTGACAAGATATAGGGGAAGGGACAGAAAAGAACACAGACACGTGTGAATCCATGGATATTTATCTGACTGTTTCCTGGGGTGGACTATAAAACATAGAATCCGTATTAATATGAATTTTCCAACCCTATTAAGTCTTTAACATATTCAAATCTACTTATACATACTGCATACAATTGTACACAGATCATCACTGAAAAAATTATAGACTAATAGAACCATAGCTTTATTATATTTATTATCCAATACACAGGGGATCCAAATAAACCCCAAGATTTTCATTTGTACCATGACTCCACATGACTTACAATACACAGAACACCCCCTCCCCACACACCAACCTGCTTATTCTACTGAAAAATGCTTTTAACCATCAATCACAAAGGCAGGGAGTTCCACAGCTGTAAGGACCTGTTTAAAGGGGGGAAGTAATGCATTTTTGCTTTTACAATATGCTCCATCTTAGCTCCTGCTTGTCTTAAAATAAAGAGCAAAAATAAAACAGGAATTCTCTTTGAAAGGATATAAATCCCATGCACCGAGAAAGTTGCTTAATTTTTGTATTGCCTTTTTTGCTGGACTTACAGGGGAATACGGGTGGGAATCTGCAAAAACAACTGATCAAGCTCTAACATCTCAACATTCTGCTGTGAAATCAGGCCGGTTTCTGGCATCAGTCATGTGAAGGCATGAAACAGTTTTACCTGAAGTGCAAAAATCTGATATCTATTTGTTTCATTCCTCATCTGAGTAACATAAACCCTCTATCCTAAGCAGAAAGTATTATAATTGGTGTTTGTGTATGATAATTATTTGATTTCATGTTATTCTCATTATTTCCAAAGGAAGCAAAGATTTATTTGCTTATGATAGATAACTGTATTCAGATAACATCAAAATTACCATTTAAGAATTGTACATTTATTAACCTAATATATATTTTCCAAAATGATATGATTATATCTTTATATGTCATATATTTTATACAGTCATTTTCATTAGGAAGGAAAGTAGCCTAAAGTATTTTTGTACTCTACTTTTACATGACTTTATGCTTTTTAAAACAACTCAAATTAAGAAAGTAATTTGTTTTCTATATTTAATTAAAAGTTACCTACATTTCTAGAACAGAAGACAAACATAAATAATTAGAAAATAAAATAAAAACTGAGGTAAATAATTTTGTTAACCAAAGACACTGCTTGTGAGTATTTTAATTTCTGTAACTATAAGAAGGAAACACTTTCAGGAGACAGAGAGTAACGAGGTCATTGTGAATATTCTCGTCATACGCATACAATGGTCGTCTCAAAGACATTACAATAATTAGAGCTTGGGCTATTTATTGGTCTACAGGGCACCTCTACATGTGTGAGGAAACTACGGGTGTGCCGCATGGGAGTTCCCATGTGTTGAACATGGGCTCTGTGCTAGGTACTGTGTCAGGTACTTTTACATTTATCATCTCATTGCCTGCTTACAATAATATCCCCATTTTTCAGATGAAGATGAATATTTTAACTAGGTTTGCACATCTAGAGCCAGAATCTGAACCAACATCTGATTCCAAAGTTGGCAACCTTTCCCCTATATTATGATTAAAAAAAAAGAATTGTCTAGTAATTTCCTCAGAAATAAGTCTGCCCTTCCAGCCAATTCTATGAAATGGGTTTTTTTTGGTATTTTTCTGAAGCTGGAAACGGGGAGAGACAGTCAGACAGACTCCCGCATGCGCCCGACCGGGATCCACCTGGCACGCCCACCAGGGGCGATGCTCTGCCCACCAGGGGGCGATGCTCTGCCCCTCTGGGGCATCGCTCTGCTGGACCAGAGCCACTCCAGCGCCTGGGGCAGAGGTCAAGGAGCCATCCCCAGTGCCCGGGCCATCTCTGCTCCAATGGAGCCTCGGCTGCCGGAGGGGAAGAGAGAGACAGAGAGGAAGGAGAGGGGGAGGGGTGGAGAAGCAGATGGGCGCCTCTCCTGTGTGCCCTGGCCGGAAATCGAACCCGGGACTTCTGCACGCCAGGCCGATGCTCTACCACTGAGCCAACCGGCCAGGGCCTCTATGAAATGTTTTTCTAAAGATTTCAGTAAAATAAGAAGGAAATAAGGCCTAACTGTAAAATAAGAAAATATAAGAGATCTAAGAAAGACAAAATTGAGATTTTATTGTATAAACAAACTTAAGGAATGATCCAAAACTTAGTACCCCTAAACGAAAAGGCATGTGGGGTAATTCGCAAATACATTAATAAAAAATATTTATGTAAATGGTATTTATAGACAGGGACATATTATAAAATTATAAAGAAGACCTTATAACCTAGCTAATAGATTTGGTTCTACATGATTTTGGAAAAAAGAAATGAAAATAATGAGATAGCTTCATTACCAATTGATTTATATATGTAAATTCTTTTTACAAAGCTTATTTCTGAATATTCCAATGGAATAATTCCTGTTTCTAAAGTGATCTACCAGTGTATTGGTATACCAATTAAGGTAAAGACCATTTTAATTCTAAAGATATAAAAATTTTTTTCAGTTAAATGCTCTCTAAATATGGCACATTTTCTCCATATAATATTTTTGATATATCTAAAAAAACCAGAGTTGTTGGTCTTGAAGGACCACTGATGAGCTCAAAATAGCTAGGAGAAAATACTTAAAAATATACAAAAACATAACTTTCATGACCTCCTGGTATGTGGGGATCAGATGGCAAATAAATTTCAAGTATAAAATCTAAAGCATTTTATTAATAATTCATTAACTTTTGGTCATTCAAGAGGTTTAGGTTTTAAAACCATAATCTTAATTCAACTAAAGTTTACTATTGTAGTCTGTATCACAACAAGAAATATATCACTAGTTCAGAGACTGTTCATGCCAGTAAGTCAAGGGGTTCTTTCAGGAGTCTTTTTATGCAGATTATTCAAATGATTAACCAAAACCCTTAAAGGTTATGGTTGATTATAACTGTCAGTATTTAAGTGATTCTGTTAGGAATTACTGTAAATCTATGTCATTCACATGCATATCTACTAAAAGGAATGTTTTAATACAAAATGTCATCGGTCCAGTATACTTTCTTTAGTTGTATTATTTCCACTGAAATGTCCAGAGAATATTATGACAAGTTTAATCATCTGGAATATATTTGTTTAAGGAATGACACAAATCACCTGTTCAAAGTACAAATGAAAAATAATCACTAAGATTTGCTAAAAATATTCTACAAATTACTTCTAAGCTTGTGATGTGTATTTAGCATGGCAAAGAATAGACACTATTCCATATTTTTAAATTAAAATTTATTATACAGTCAGATACTGTACAGTTTTAAACTGCATGAACTTTTAAAATTCTCAGACTACCTGTTTGTAGTTATTTTGTCCTAATAGAATCACTTTCTCCAAAGTGGGGAGTTGTGAGTAAAAAAAATATACTTTTCTTTGGGATTATATGAATGTATTTTTTTAAGAAAAAGAAACGATTTTAAAAAGATATATACTAAAATTATAAATACTTAGAAATGGAATTTAATTATGCAAAATTTTAAATATCAAGAAAAACTTGCCCCTATAACACCTAACTGTAATTCCTTTGTAAGTCAAGGTGAACACACCTAGGGAACAGAGAAAAGGATAGTGAAAAACCCAGATGTAATTTTCCGTCTTTTTATCATCTTCAGGAAAAACACTGTTAACAGATAAGAAATACGAAGACCACAACAAATATTTCCTTAAAATTTTAAAATAGAAGTAAAACTTGAAGCCCACAGGGTAAATATGTTAAGTCCTAAATGTAAGAGTCTTTGCCCCAACTTCTAAGGGGCAGACAAAAAAGCACAGGGACATTTTTTTTTTGTCAAATGAAGAAAAGAAATTATGTTTAAAGTTGAGCCTCTGATTCAATTAGCTTATTAGTGAGTAACATGAACTACCTAAAAAATGAACAGAAATCACAATGATGGGTGATTAGAACATTAAAGATATTTAGAAGGTGGCAAAAACACAGCTGCTTCTAGCCCCGTTTATGATGAATGTTTTCTAAATTGTGATACTGCATACTTTTAATTGCTTGATTATCTGAAACACTTAAGTCTACACTAGAATTATTCTAATATATATATATTTAAATATATTAGCACAAGAAAAATAACCTGCTCAAAACACGCTATATTGATTTCCCATTTGGAACATTAATTTCTTCATTAAAATATTGAAAATCAATTACTTGGAAATTCCTCTGAAGGGGATGATACCTCAATATTTGCTTGAAAAGAACAAAATATGAAGATTTTCTCATGTGCTTCAATAAATAGAAATAAATTATGTCTAAAGAAAAATAATTTTATTCTACTCCCATTCAAAAATAAGTTTTATACAAACTGTTTAAATGTCTGAGGGAACATTGTGAGAGGAAAAATAACATATGCATTTATAATTCACAACACTCACTGTCTTCCCCTTTCTTTTACAGAAGCTTTAGAAAATTGCTTTTTGATGATTTGGCAAATTGTATTTATTTTTAAATGAATCTCATTTATTGAGATTGATAATTCCAGGTTTCATTTACTTTGAAATTGCATTTCCCAATTGCTTCGAATGATAAGTTCGGGCAAGATGTGGTCCAATGTACCAGTGGAAATAAAGATTAAAAAAAATCAGTTGACCTACTCTGTAAATGTAATAATTACCTTTTATACTAAGTTCAAAACATGGTAAAATTGAAGTAAAAATATTGCCAGCAAAATGTTCACACTGAATCCTTTAAGAATAGGTAAATAAATATTAAAGTATTCATATAAAATTTCCATTTGAAAAATCTTTAAAAATTTTAATCAATGACCAAAATGTATTTTCTATCTCTGTTATCACAGATGTAGTACAGGTATTAGAAAATAAGTAATCAATGCTTATTCAGAAAATTCTTTTTATTTAGACACCAAGTAACGTTAAGCATAGAGCGGTCTGACTTGTTTTGTGGTACTACAATGGAAAGATGGAACTGAGGTACAGCAAAATAGTCATCTGCCTTCTAAATCAGTGGTCCCCAACCCCTGGGCCGCAGACCAATACTGGTCCATGGGCCATTTGGTACCGGTCCGCAGAGAAAGAATAAATAACTTACATTATTTCCATTTTATTTATACTTAAGTCTGAATGATGTCTTATTTTTTAAAAATGACCAGATTCCCTCTGTTATATCCATCTAAGACTCACTCTTGATGCTTGTCTCGGTCATGTGATACATTTATCTGTCCCACCCTAAAGGCCGGTCCATGAAAATATTTTCTGACATTAAACCGGTCCGTGGCCCAAAAAAGGATTGGGGACCACTGTTCTAAATCATCAGAGCACAATTACATTCATCCCAGTAGTGTTTTAGTACCAAAGGTATTTTTAATGAAATCTCTGAAAATGTGGCAGAAATGCAGTATCTCAATAACAACAGTTAACCAATCAAAACATTAAAATAGTGATGTCAGATATAGAAAAAAGAAATGTAAATGTAACAAAAGTACTCCTGGGTCTTCAGGAAGTTGGCAAGGTGAAGTGAACTACCAAAATAAATGAATTATAAAAGTGTTACTTTAGGATAATCTGTATACCAGGCCCCCAAAAAATGGTACAAAGAGAAAGTTTATTTAAATAACTCCAAAATAGAGTGAGAACTAGGCCTCACTCTATCTTGGAATTTAATATTTAACACTTTACTATACAGTATGTCACCAGTTCTATTTTCTTACACACACACACACACACACACACACGACCTATCACCTGACATCTACCATGTATGTAGATGGAGTTCTTGTGGGTTTTGCAGTTCTGTTTGTGTAGCCAATGACCTCTCAGAAAGAGATGTAGGGTTCCCAACATTTATTGAAGGGAGAGTTTTCTTTTTTCCAGAAAAGAAAAAATTCTGGTTTAAGGATGACTTGTTGAAACTCTTGATTTCACATTTTAACATATTTAAAAACTCCATTTTATTATTAGGTAACTAGAAAACTGCCCACCTGACCTTACATCACAATCATGGGATAAAGACTTTCGTATAGCCTGACCTGTGGTGGCACAGTGGGTAAAAGCATCGACCTGGAACACTGAGGTTGCTGGTTCAAAACCCTGGGCTTCCCTGGTTAAGGCACATATGGGAGTTGATCCTTTCTGCTCCTCCCTCCCTTCTCTCTCTCTCTCTCTCTCTCTCTCTCTCTCAAATGAATAAATAAAATCTAAAAAAAAAAAAAAAAAGACTTTTGTATAGCTATAGCCTCACAATCAAATTCCACTTCCTAATGCCTTTCCTTTGGACCATAAAGCATGGTTCTAAAATTAAATTTATATCTGTTGACATTTAGGGCTACCTACTTGGTGGTATGGCACAGGATGCTTTAGAAAGTACATTCTTGTTTACAATAAGAATCTCATATCCATACTGTGAAAACCCAGAAAATACATTTCTAAATTGATGTTTCTCGGTAAGGAGAGAAAATTGAGTGGCAGAGTGAAATGATATTTTTAATTAAGGTCCTTAAGATACACTCTGGCATTCAACTAGTTCAGGTAAGACTACTACTACTAACTGCTTAAACTCGGGTCCCAAGTCTTTCCTAGGCTAGAAAGGGAGACAAGGAAACTTTATTACCCATTTCTGTGACAGCAAGTATTTTACTCTTTGAAGTATGAATTCTAGGCATTCCAAACATTATATATAAAGAAACATTTAAAATGTAATTCTTCTTAAAGGGTTACATTTGCTTTTTGCTTTAACTCTTAGTTTAAAAAGACAGAGGTTGTAAAACATTTTAACAATGCAGACAAAGAAATCCAAGGGCAAAGTTAAACATAAAAGACGTACTGTCCTTTTGGTTTTTAACACACATAGCCTCAAAATGGCAAACTCCTAGGTACTTTTTTAGGTAGATTAAAATCAAGATTAACAAAATGTCCAGAGCATGTTAAATTATAGACTCTACTAATGAAAAATTCTGTTGATTGTAAAACTCTGTTGGTGGCCATTTTGGCCTAGGATTTTTAATATAAATGAGACTAGAAATGAGAGGGGGGAGGGGGAAGGGACTTTCCTTCTTGAATAGTTAAAGAGGGAAAATTTTATCTAGAATGAGTTATTTGAAAGATGAAAAAGAACATTCAAAGTCAGACGATACCAAAACTTAAAAATATAATAGAAATTAAAATATAAGAATGATGCTATATTATTGAAGATTAAAAAACTTTCTAAAAAACATAAATAACTAAACATTTTGAAGCAGGTAAATATAAACTATTTGTGAAAACTATTTAATTGCTAAATAAAAACTGTACGTTTTTCTTTTTCCCATGCAGGTCTCCAAAGTGATCATCGAAAATTCTTAAATTATATGACAACTTCATAGCAAATAAAATACTGTATATCAAGAAAAACAACATAGCCAAATACCATATATGTACATATATCCATATAGATATAGGCAGTGTTTTAGAGTTTTATTAGCATGTATCTTTTAGAATGATGGTCTTAGTTTTTATTAATGTAGTGAAGCTAGTCAGGTTGGTTAAAAAGCTACTCTATTCAGATACAAGTTGTTAAGGAGGTTTTATTTGATCTCTCATGATATTGCTGAGAACAGTGAACATGTCTCTTCTTTAATATTCTTTTAGAATGTGTTTTAAAATTTTTTTGATATAGAACATTTCACAAGTTCTTTACCATCTTTCTTACATGTTTGAAAAATAATACTCTGTTTAACCTGTAGGCTTTAAGAAAAATTTTATTTTTAAAGAGAGTGATTCCTGGATAGACTTTCAACTATATTTGCTCAACATTAGGCTATGTAAATGTCTTTCCAGTCTTCCTGATTGGAAGGCAGATAAGAGAAAAACAAAAAGTTCTCAAATGTAAACAAACATTTCCAAACTAAATATACTAATCAATTTCTCCCTCCAAAAAACACAGTTCATTTTGGGTGAGAAATGGACAATTTGTGGTTAGAAAAAGAAATTAACTAATGATTAAGTGTAGAAATTTACAGAGTTTTAAGAAGACTGATTTAAATCAATATACAGCAGTAATTCTAACCTACGCTTCATTACTTGGTCATTGTTTTGACTGATGTCACATTCACATGTGAGGGCTACTATGAGTCAATAGATGGCAGTCCATCGCCTGGTAAAAGAGCTGAAGATGACTAAACTCACCATGCATTCTGCATTTATTCAAGAATAAATATTGCCTAATTGTACACATCTGGATGTTGCCTATGTATATAATTATTTAACTTTTATTTTAGATAAATTGATACATATGTACACATATTTATAAATATACAGAATTTGCATTTATACTAGCATAGGAAACTAACCCTAATTCTTAATTATTAATTTAAACTTGATAATTAGGAATTGTGAGAGTTGGTACAATATTATTTTGAAAATTAATCAGGATTCTAGATTCAGACACATAGATTTTTCAAAATGATCTTGTTATATCTATAGATAGAATATATTGTAATTCCCTCCAAGTTAATTCATTTTGTTTCATTGGTTTTTCCATAACTATTCTTTTTTACAATTTATGTCTTTTAAAAGCGATAGTATTAAACAAATTTTCAAATATTTCTGTTGTACTAAACATCACTTTCTAGTCTCCGATGAGGGTTATATAAAAGAACATAGCTGCAAGTAACGAAGAGCGGCTTTAAAGTAGTGCTGCAGCTCTTCAAGGATTCAGGATTGGCATTCTCTAATTTAGGGGAAAAGGGGGAAAATGTAACATCAAATCCATTAGGCTACTACTCAATAAAAATACTGATAAAAAATGCTATACAAATTGTGACTGTGATAATGAAAATATAATATATGATTAGATTTCAATCAAGTTTAGGTTATGTTTCCATATAAGTTAGAGTTGTAAAATATATGTATAACATATGGGGGTGTGTGTGTGTGTATGTGTGTGTATGTTTCTTTTGGTTTTCACTAAAGATTTTAAGAAAACCCAATTTGGGATTGAGGGATGGTTGAGGAATTATAGCTTTCAGCTAAGAATCTTTAAATAAATTGAGCAGTGAAACACAATGTGGAAACAATCCACCTGATATTATTCCTTGCTTCTTGGACTTCTGGTAGAAATATTGAGAGTATGAGTCTACCTACTGGTTTACCTTTTATTTACAAAAGAGAAAGGCAGTAAGAAGATATGCTTTGTAAAAACTCTGCCCTTTCCAATTTTACTATCTGTCTTCAATACGGAAAACTTTTTAATATGCTAAACTTTAAAAAACAGCTTTTAATTACATTGTATAGCTGCACAATTATAAGAGTAATTTTTACTGGCTTTTGCTCAGCAAAACATATTTGATACATTAAAAGAAATGACCAGAAGGGCTATGGTGAATTATCAAAATTATTTAAGCTGAATATTAGAAATAAACTGACTTTATAATACTGAGCATTAGTCAATTGATTCCATAACAAACTGTTTTCTGCTTCTACTTAGTCTAAAATCACAATAAAAGGAAAGCAGAGAATTGAATGACTTGAATGGTATTGAGCAGATATTTATACGCATTGAGTAAGTCAAGAGGGGCTTAAGGATATGACAGTTGAATTGTTCTACATGAAGGATACACTAAGCTTTGTTTAGCTTTATTAAAAAATAGATGTAAATATTTCAGTAAAGCCAGAAAATTGATAATGGAAGATATTGTAGATTATATGCTTGTGGACTGTAGATAACACATTAGACATTGGATCACTATTATTTGTTATGGCTCTTAACATACTTTTCCCTCTTCAATTTAATGAATATAGTCTGGGAAGACTGGGAGTGATCATGATGTAATCATTAAGTGATATAATAAAAAAATTAAAATCTTTTAAGAACAGGAAGATAAAGAATAGAGTAGTGGGCAGAGGAAAAGAGAAAAAGTATATTATTGCTCTCTCAGTGCAAAAACTCTTCAGATATTTATTATCTTGCAGTAGGAGATGCTTGTCTATATTTTATGGTCGGCAGTTCAAGAAGGGTAAATAGGTGAGGTCGTGGGGAAAATAAAAAAGGTGTTTCTACTTACCGTTAGGTGATACTGCCTCCAGATTTCTGGGCAAGCCTGGAAAATAAAAATATTGATCAGCTGGGAGCATGAAACAAGGTACTTTACAGCCTGTTGGTTTTGGCATAACCCAGCATCCACTGGTGTCGGTCACAGGAAAATAAGAAGCTTAACAGAAAGGGTCTGCATTTCAGCTTCAAAAACCTGGCTAGACAGTTTAATTGAATTTTACACTGGTTTAACACACTCCCTGCCATTGTCAGAAAGCCAGTAACAAAGTTTTCTCTCTCTTTCTTCTTTTCGGGTTAGAAGTTCTGGGGACTAAGATGTGATTAAGAGCCATAATTCAGTTAAACTGATAAATGAACAGCAGTAGTCAAAATCAATAAGACTCACCAAGTTCACCTTTTAAAAGAACATTTTGAACCTTGATAGTATGATAGAAAACAATTTAATAGCAGCTGCTTTTAAGAAGACCTCACTAATATGATATATCTCTGATGTCTGTTGTCATCTTTTACCTAATCACTTTCTTTCACTCCTCTATGAAATAGAATAAAAAGAGTATTAAAACAAAACAAATCTCAAGAATCTAAAGTCCATGTCTTTTCCCTTAAAAGTCTTCTCTACTTTTACATTTATAGATATATAACTTAAAAAAACAAATAAAACCTCAATAATTTTTATAATAGATGGATGTACCAGAAAAGGTAACAACAAAACAAAACAAAAAACCACAGCAGCAGCAACAACAGAAACCACTTAAGGAGATACTTTTTATGGACACATGTATCAATCTTCTTTCCTTGTACCTGAATTATGACTCTGTTAAGGAGAGACACTTTTTCTAATCAAGTTCTTTATGAATAGTTGATGGGTTTACCATCTCCTCAGAAAAAGAACTATTGATGACAGAAAGTAGTTTTTAAATAATAACTATATTATAGCAATAATTTTAATAAACTGAACTACCAACTAAGTAAATCGCAAATCTTAAAGTAACTGTATATATACATATACACAGGCATGCCTAAAATTAGAATGATTTAAATCTTTCTAAAAATCTTTATAATCTTTGACATACACTTTGAAGTAATTCTCTACCTGATTAGTCATTCCTGTCTCTGTTTTTTAGGATAATGATAAAACTGAAAAGATAATTCATACCATCTAAAAATACTATGCATATGATAATAATTCAGAAAATAACTTTTAATGGCAGAATGTCTGATTATACCATCATAAGTGACTCCACAAAAATGAATAGGTATGTCCCAACTATGCTGAATATATTATCTATTATGCTTGTTAAGCTTAACTATTCTATGTAATTTTCTAAAAAA